>NW_022196911.1:31720620-31740037 GCF_008632895.1 Mastomys coucha
CTCTTCCCCCACTTCCTTCCCTCCTCTTCCCCCACTTCCTTCCCTCCTCTTCCCCCACTTCCTTTCTTGTGTTACAGACACGCTGAACCCAGGGCTTAACATTTGCTAGAAAAGCATTTTGTTATTGAGCTCTATCCCCAGCCTTGCCTTCACAGTTCTGATACACGGACACAGTATGCCCTATTTCAGATTTATATTGGCTTATGGTGACTTGTTCCCTTTTAAATTTTGATCTGCTTTGCCATCTAGAATAGAAGATTTTCTTAAATGTAAGGATTCTGTGTCAGCTCTCCCAAATCCCTGTCTTCCCCCAGCTTTCTCTCTCTTCTTGATTTTTCTCTTCTATCGTAGTCAAAGAATTGTAATGCAGCCATTTAGCAGGGAGTCTAAGAAAACAAAACAAAACAAAACAAAACAAACAAGAAGAAGAACTGCACCGCCTCCTATGAAACAAAAGGAACTCCATTCGAATTGCACAGTCCCAAGGTACAGGGCTATAACAGAAAACACAGTGAAATATATCCCCTGGAGCTGCCTACCCATGTGAAGAGAACATGTCCCCATATCAGATGGACCAAGTAGAGTCCAGAAGGCATGTCTGAGTCTCCTTGTAGAGAGGCTGAGACCAGAGTAGGCAGGAGGTAAAGGGGATTGCTCCCAAATGCAGACCCTGGGGGGTCTGTCACAGGAGAGATTAAGGGGTTTGTTCATGGCCACTGGCTTTGGAGTTGCTGAGTAGCACCGCCTTTCTCAGAAAATCAGAGACACACTTGGACAAACAGGTGCACAGGCTAATTGTGGGCTCTCAGCAGGGCTTGCCAGTCACTGGAGAGTGGCTTGCACCTCAGGAGCTCTTTGAAATGTTGCCTGATTTGATTGTTTGGCACCGCCCACAAGAGGCTCTTAATTGCGTTCCTAGAGCACTGGCTTTCTATGGAAATTACTTAAAACACCGCTTAAGTGTTAATCTGAACTGTGTAATGTGCAATTGAGGGTTTTTATTTTACTTTATTTATTTTTTACTTTATTTTATTATTTTTTTTTAAAAAATAACCTCACTCGTGGCTACCTCCTTGTAGGAAGCTCTGACAGGTTCAGTGGGAAATCTTCGGGCTGGCACACATTATAAGTTATCTCCTGCAGGGTTGGCAGGTGTGAGCTATGTCAAATAAATTTATTACAGTCTGCGCTAATAATGAAGATTATAGAAAAGCTAGATGAAAGTGCTCTACAGCCAGCTAATTTGAAGCTACCTTACTAGACAATAACAAGCCCCTAACAGTTTTTCCTTTTTTTAAAAAACACTAATTATGCTTAATGTTCCCTGTCGCATTAGCTTTCATGGTAATTATATTTCAAAACTTTTGCAATTAGGGTGCAGTTAATATTGTGGAATATTGCAATTATTTTTCATTGTGACACCTCTATTGAAAGCTGGTGGCATAATGATCACATTGTTCAACTAAATCAGAACTGTAGAAATATGGCAAATGAACCAATTACACATTATTATTTCTAATTACAGATAATGTCATTTTCTCCGCTTTTGTCCAAAAGATTTTCTCAAACACAGATATTCCAAATCCTCGTGTTTGTAAAGGCTCCCTCCTTCTCATCTGCACGCTAGTATATTTTTATATTGGTGCCTTGAGTGCTAAATTTAAAAAAGGTCTCATGGGGATTTCTTGAATTTTTCTTCCTTCACACCCAGTCCCCTCCTAGGAAGTTTTAAAACCAGATGTTCTCATTGACAAATCTCATTGTTGGCCCAGCTCCTGTCAGTGCACTATTGCTATGAGCTGTTGCAAATTCGTTCTCTACCATCGTCATTCATGATGTTCATTGTTATTCATTCAACAGGTCTAACTTCTTGTCCAATGAAGACTTATTAGTGGCAACTGTCTGGAACTGCACAGCCTTCTAAATGACACCTGTTACCCATGCTATCCATCACAAAATGATAAGGTTGAAAGTTCCATTTTTCTGACTTCTTATGTGTTTTCAACTATCAGGAAAGAAAATAAGCATTGGCAGAGGTCTTCTGAGAACCAGTTAGGATGGCATTGGATAGTTTACTCATTTTGCTATGTAACTTATTGTTTTCTGTAAGCAGCTACCCCATAAGGACACTGACCACGAGCTCATTCATCCAACCATAATCTGTGATCACATAAGACATGAAATAAAGCCCATTTTTACTTTATGGTCCTGTCCTGGGAAATATGTGCCAGTTTTAACAGCTCACTTGACAGGGAAAGCATCTCAAGCTGCACCTATCTGTCTGAGACTTTCTATGTGGTTTATAACTACTGAATGAAAAGAAGTCACCTGCCTCCTACATCCAATCTTTGGAGTCAGGGTGTCCCCTGTCTTGCCAGGGACTCAAGGAACTTCTTAGGATGACACATTTTTTTTTTTTCACACAGCACCAGGACAGTTCAAAGAGATCTGTGACATTTAGTTACCTTACCCATAAGTTCATTTGTGTGTGAACTGTGACATATGGCATTGTGTTTTGCCCATTGGGTTCCCTTTAAATTCAAAGCTGTCTGAATAAAAGGCAGGTGTGGTGAGAGAAGGAGGGATGCTCCTAAATGACATCATTCACGAACTATTTCCCACCCAGCTCAGAACCTCCATGCATACCAGGGCTGGGTGTTATTCCTATGGTAGTTGAAGCAGCTTGTTTGTATCCAGCCTGTGTAGGTGCCTTGATACACATGTGTGAGATGATATTACCAATATTAATATCTTGTATTAATATAGCCCTTATTAAATTAGTGTGCTGAGTAACTTAACTGCGTTTTCTCAATTAATACATGTAGTAATTTACTAAAAAGAGCAGCACTGTCGTTTCTTATGCTTTATGCCTTCTGGACTAGCAAAGAATCTGAGATGCAGAAAGTTCACATCACTTTCCAGCGGAATGCAGGGAGGCAAATGGATACTTAGGTCTGGGGATTCCATAGCATTTGGCGCCTCTTGGAAATGAAAGACCACAGTGGCTAGTCCAACCCTTCGGGAAAATTAACTTTCTGAGGGTCCTGTGTCAAATGATCTATTTAGGGGAAATGTCTTTTCTATTTTCCTGACTCAGAACACGAGTTGGTGCATTTTACTCAGTTCACCCATATTCATAGGACAGCAGACAAGCTTCCTGGGGATGTAATGACACTCAGAATCTCTCTAGTAAAATTCATAAAGTCTGAACTCATGGCTTCTGTGTCTTACAGAATAAGCTTCCGAATAGTCTGTCTTACATGTCTCTCCCCTGGCTGGTTACATTCTAGTCATGCACATTTTCTTCTGTGGTTTTTCAACATGACCAAAAACTTCCTTGGCATGCAGGCATTCCCTTCCTGTTTCCTTTCAAAGCTCTCATGCAGGAATCTTATTACTCCTACCCACACCTATCCATCTCTATCCACTCCTACTCACTCCTACCCACCCTTACTCACTCCTACCCACCCCTACCCACTCCTACCCACCCCTGCACACCCCTACCCATACCTATTACTCTTACCCATACCTACCCATTTCTACCCATCCTGAACCACTCTTACCCACTCCTATTGACCCCTACCCATCTCTTCCCATCCCTGCACACTCCTACCCATCCCTATCCCTCTTACCCATACCTACCCATCTCTACTCACCCCTATCCACTCCAATCCACTTCTACTCAGCTACCCACACCTTGTTACACAATGACTAAAAGTTTACTTCTTAGGCTGTATCTTAAACAGCACTCCCTCAAAGGCTTTCTTCCTATTCTGAGTTCCTCTCCTCCTGTTACTTCATGGTACTTTCTGCCCCATCATCAGGTAGGTTTCTGTTATAGCCCTGGAAACCAGCATGTGTCCATTGGTTACAGTAGCAATTCCCCTTTAAAATAGAAAGGAGACCAGAGGCCACATCTTTCCTGGGTATTATTAGACCTGTCTATGGGGCCGAGGAAAGTTCTGGTTTGGAGTCATAGGCAATGGTAGTTAAACGGATATGTTAACCAAATTCACTCAAACAGCTATTCTTCAACCCTACCTTCACATCAAAGCATCTTTGTTTTAACCATACAGCTTTTGAATCCCTTTAAAAATATTTTTGGATGCTGATAAATTATATGTAGTTATGAGTCACAAGGTAGACGCTGTAGAATGATTCGATCAGGCCAATTAATGTTATCATCACAAGTGTGCATATTCATGGCAGATTTATGGAAAGTGCAAGAAAACATTGTGGAGGCTTCATTTCCCTTAGGCTGCCAAAGCTATTTTTTTCCCCAGGAATACAGAATAATATGTTAAAAAAAAATGTCAGATTCATTTTCCTGTTTCCAGCAAATACAGCCAACCTAAGCACCCTGCTCGTCTCCTATGGAGTAGTGCATACAAAAGCTAATGGCCACATAAGATCACTTCTCAGGCAGAGTTGGGACTCTACAGTGTGAAAGCCAGTTCCCTTCATGAGATATAGAGAACACTAAAACACTTAAGTGACATCAGGTATTGTTCTCAATACATTGGCTGCCTTAACACTTGATTTATACAACTCATTCCCCCCCCTTTTTTTTTTTCTGGGGAGTTTTACAAATATCTTATCAGTTTTCCTCTGGAGGAGGTAACTTCATAGGAGGGATTAATCCTCTTAAGCCAGGCAGCCCTAGGAAATAGGTTATATTATCTGTGTTGCAGAGGCGAAAGCTGGGACCAGCATGAATAGTATGGCCCGGAAGCGTGATTCTGTAAAGGCCAGCTAGTAAGAAGGAGACTGTAGCCTGCTGGATGAACTGGGTCTGACGCACTGCTCTCTCCTCCAGGGAGCCTTAAGGATTCAAACCAAGTCCATCCTGGGGGAAGGCAGCTTATAGACCCTTCTTGGTATGTCTACCATGCTTTCTACACTTGGCTCTGACTATTTAGATGTACTGCAGGGAATGGTCTAATTTATCTCGGACACCCATTCCAGCTTCTTGGGAGAGGAGTAGACCTGCCATGTGCCCACAGACCCAGAACACTCTCCTAAAACTATGCTGCTTGTTGGGATAATTTCTCCTTGGCCTGACTCGAGGTGGCCCGAAGAAATGGAAGGTGACGCTTCAAACAGACCTGTGAGAAACTTGTATGAGAGAATGGTAATCCCTGCTCCCCAGGCAAGGCAAACAACCAGCCCCTATCCTGTGGGGGTTCATTATGCCTCCGCCACCTTCCAAGGATAACACAAGATATATCGCAAGTTAAACAAAAGATGGATTACTTACTTGTACAAATTTCTTTAGGAGGAAGTAACTCTAGCTATGCAAAGAAATTTCTGCATAGGAAGACCTTTCAGTGATGCATCCCCAGAGCCTCACACACCTGCCTGGCAGGCAAGTACTCCACTCCTGAGCTATGTATTTATAATTGTGTAGGTCTCTTTCTAGTTTTGTTTTATACACACACACACACACACACACACACACACACACACACACACACACACACCCCACATCACACATTCACATACTTTTAACTTTAGGCTCTAAATCTCAAAGAATACATTACATACACACACACACACACACACACACACACACACACACACACACACACACACACATGCATTCTTTGAGTCTGACTTAGTTCACTTAACATGATTTTCAGTTGACTTAACATGATTCCAGTCACATCCATTTTCCTAGATATGTAATTTTTTAATTTTTATTTACAGCTGCATAAAATTCCACTGTGTATATAGACTCTTTTTTTAAAAAAAAAAAAATCCATTTGTCTGCCAATGGACACGTAGGCTAGTTTCATTTCTCGGCTCTTGTATACCATTAAGTTATTACAACAGCACAAACTGGAAAAGCAAAGGCGTCTAACCACAGGAAGTTGCTGAGATACATTCGATCCATTAGCATGATGGGACAGGATTGATCTGAAGAAGGAGACTAATACTTGACCATGTGCAGTGCTATGGCAGTCCTGCCACTTGCCAAGGGACTCTGTCCAGATCAGGTGTGCTCTGAAGACCATTTCCTCTCCTAAGAGTGTTGTGAAATAGGCTCTATTTATTGTTCCCTCCTGTTTGATTAAAACAAAACAAAACAAAACAACAACAACAACAACAAAATGAAACGCCAAGGTTTAGAGAAGTCAAGGAGCCATCTGAAATCATACTACTACCAAGGCTTGAGTCTGAATCCCAACTCAAGCAGTCTC
This sequence comes from Mastomys coucha, assembly GCF_008632895.1. Taxonomy (NCBI): domain Eukaryota; kingdom Metazoa; phylum Chordata; class Mammalia; order Rodentia; family Muridae; genus Mastomys; species Mastomys coucha. Next base: position 31,726,821 of record NW_022196911.1, read on the forward strand.
ATTCTAGAGCCCAAACCCTTCTTCTCCTTCTCATCCTTTTTTTTTTTGTCCTTTACTCCTCTCCCCCCCTTTTTTTTTGTGGGACCCAGGACATCAGGCCTGCTAGGCAAACACCCCATAACTAAGACTTTTAAACCCAGCTCTTGGTTTCTATTAAGACAAGTCCTCGCTAACCTGCTCAGGTTGGTCTTGCCTTGCTCTAGCTCCCTAGCAAGGCTTCAGCTTTTGACCCTTCTGCCTTGGCTACTAAAGCTGTTCAGATTACACGCCCACATCACCAGGCCCAGCTTAGAGCCCAAACTTTTGCCCATGGTGTCATTGTGTGCTAGCCTTTGGTGCTGTGTGTTGCCTTCTAAAAGGTTAGTCATCTTGGCAGTTGAAAACTGTAAAAAAAAAAATGTAATTATACATAATGATATCTATTATATCACTACAGATGGTAAATAATAAAAATTTCTTCCATCCTTACATCAGCAAATATTTATTGTGTCTATTATGTGCGAGGCATAATTCTAGATGCCAGAAATGTTCAGTTGTAGACAATCATGCTAAGCTTTCCGCTCACACAGATTTCATGCTTTAATGTTTGTAAAGGGAGGCACAGAGATGGTATCAAAAAATAAGTAGGAATAATTGATTGGGTGTTCAATTTGGGGTAGTTTTTTATTATATCCTTAAATCTTCTCTGTATATTTAATTTGTTCTCTCATGCTAATAGCAGTTCGAAAAACAAAACCATATCTAACATAGGTCTTTAATGAGAAAGGGGGACCAAAGGGTTAAAAGGCATTCACATCTCAGAGCACTCTGCCTCCTGTGCTGGTTGCTACTCCCACTGCAGAGTTCCTGAGAGTATTTTCTGAGCTGCCCATCTCCATCAGCGGGGTCCCCTGGGCTGTCACCATTGTCCTTTCCTCCCTGGCAAGGCTGGTCACACCATCCATCTCATCTCACCTTCCCCTCCATGCTCGGGTCCCAGTTTCTTGAGCCTCTGTCAAGACAGAACACGTGGGGCTCACTGCAGGCTTGACCTACTTTAGACAGTCTTCCTGTGCCTCAGCCATAACCAGGTAGTTATTAACCAACCCTGTGATTAACATGAAAATTAACAGTTTGAAAAAACAGGCCAGTCCTCTGATCTGTCTTCTTCAGAGACTAATCTGCCCCGGCCTCGTCCATGCAGACTCACTTGTGATGTTTTTTTCACAGCCAAATTTCTTTTCCAAACACAGGGAAATGATGTTTGAAAAAGCCTGTGCTCATAAATCATTACCCCCAATTCCCAAATTTTACTTTGGATCATAAGAGCAGTCCAAATCTGAAAACAAACACAAATATAGAAAAATTCATGCCAAGGTTGGGGGAAAAACATTCTCTAGCCTGCTGGGAACATCATTTAACCTCTTAGTACCACTGTTTGCTGTGCGCACCTTCATGATACACGGATGTTAATTCCTTCTCCTACCCAGATACCATGGATGGAAAGTATTCAGATCTGTTTAAACATTGCCAGGGAAACCCTATAGCAGGCCTGCAACTCAAGATCTCCTAGCCTGTGAGGCTTTACCATATACCCCAATGAAGCAGCTTTCTCCCTGTGAGGTGTTCTACTCCTTGTCAGGTTAATGCTTAGTGAGTTGTGGACAGAATGGCAAGCCCCTGTGAGGAGCATCATGAGGTATAAGCATGAACTTTCTCTGGTATCATCACAATGGGTTTCATGCCCCTGTGTTCATGAAGCTCCTCTGGGAGGTGAGCTGTGGGGAGGTTAAAAGCTTTAACTGGGAACGCCTTGTGTGAGTGGCTCAAGACACATCTTTCAAATTAGTCTAGCACACTCTTATTTAATTCTCTTTGTTCAAATGTCAACTTTTTGTCAGGCTGGGTGTAGTATTTTTTTTCTCTATTTCTATAGGCACCTGCTCGTTTGGCCAACAGTATTCTCTTGACAAAGGAATTCTGCTTGCTGTGGACCAGAACTTTTTGGAGAACCTACTTCAAGATGCCCTCACCCACCAGGGTGCAGACTTATAGCACTTCCTGGTTTTCCCAGGCACAGGGCAAATTTCACCTCTTACTGGGTCATGCTGGTTTCCAGAGAGGGAGGGGGAGGAAGGAAGGGGGAGATAGATAGATAGATAGATAGATAGATAGATAGATAGATAGATAGATAGATAGTTAGGCAGATAGATAAGTAGGTAGGTAGATTCCCTGAGAGCTATACTGCTGGATACATGAAGAGCCCCTACCTTATGAGAGATACTTCACATATCTATGTCTCCATTTCTTGTTCTGCAAAATGGGTTTAACTGACACTTGATGGGTTGATGGTGAGTTCATTTCAACCTTTACTCTTGAGACTCTGATCATACATGAGGACATGGGTGATGATTACTCCTATTATCAGGGTGACTTTACAGACATTATTTACCTCTCCAGTTCCTAACCCTCCCTGCCCAAGTCTCCTATTTGAGACTGTTGGCAGTTCAGCTCTCTTTAACCTTTCTTCCCAGCTTTGAGGATGTTACCCGAAAGTGACTTTCCTAGCCTCTATTTTCTTTGACTTCTATTTATTCTTTTTGCTGTTTCTCAGAGCATATTGACCTTATTCAGACTTCTGTTCTCTCAGCCAAGACATCATTTACCTAGGCTTCAAATGGGCAACCTCTCCCTTAGTTTCCCAGAATCCTCAGCAGAGTCATGTAAATTAAAAGCATGTAAAGCAATTCATTAAGCCCGGATCAACTAAATAATATCTGGCCATGCTCTGACAAAGGGCCCTTGGAAAAAGTCAGATGAACAGGGACTCGGACCAAGTCATGTCTTCCACAAGATCTTGCTCCTCCAGTGACTTTGCTCACTAGGAAAGGCTGGACTTTGTGTACCAGTTCCACATTCAACACTTAGGGGTGGAGCCAAGTGCCAGAGGATGCAAACAAATACAACAGTGAGAAAACAATGTGTGGTCCAACTCACAATCAAGGAATTTCCCAGGCTCTCAACTGAATTATCTATCCCTGTTCTCTGCCTGCTCATCAGTCTATCATATATTTGTCTATTTATCTGTCTGCCTATCATATCTATCTATCTATCTATCTATCTATCTATCTATCTATCTATCTATCTATCATGTCTTTATCATCTATCACTGATTTATCTATTCATCTGTTCTATCTGTATGTCTGTCTTCTATCAGTCAGTCATCTTTATCTACTATCTATCTATCATCTATCTATCTATCTATCTATCTATCTATCTATCTATCTATCTATCTATCTATCAATCACGTATCTATGCATCCTTTCATCCCCTGGGAAATCTATGGGTCAGTGTGTCTATGTAACACCTATAAAAAACAAGAATATATACATATGTATATATACACATATATATTATAACCCTGTCTGTCTATCTAGCCTTGTTTTTACAAGAAAGCATAGACAAATACGAGGCAACTCTCACAAATGCAGAAAAGAATACAGGTTCCAAAAAAACTACTACTGGACTACCCTATTACTAGGAAGAATGTGTTTTTTTTTTTCTTTTTCATTTTATTTAGGTTTTACAGGTAATTGTGACCTAGCAGGCAAATAAATCTGTATTCAACATCTCCTGACAGGAATCCTTGTAAATAGCATTCTTACCCGAATTCTTTAGGGTTTGTAGCAAGAAAGGGAGATGATGAATATCATGTGGAATTGGGTTTGTAAATCTTTTTAAGACTTGATTTTCCCCTACTTTTCTAAGTATTACAACCAGTCCTTTAGCTAATATTGTTTTTGTGCCGAAAAGCAAAGTTTACCAGGGCTGGCTTCACTGTGAGCACTTTATAATTACAGGAGTAGGACAAGTGCCTGAATTCTGAGCAGAAGAAAAAAGGCACCAGGAGCTGTATCAACTCAGCTAATGGCACAAATGAGACTTACGAGCCAAATGAAGGACTAGTAATAGGATGGCCCCTCATCGCCTGCTAAATTGGGGGAAAAAATCCTACAAAGCTAAACTAAACTAGCTCATCACTCAGTCCTTACTCATATTCTCAAAGTGGGGATGGATCAGAGAGCCAGGGGAGAGAGGAGCAGGCCTCTGCCTCCCATCCTTTGAAACGTGAGAGAGTGATTAGCTAATATTAGATGCTTTTCTGTCACCATAGACCAATCAAGTTCAACTCATTTTGGGCGGTTATGAAGATTCATGCAGCCATTATTTAGAGACTGAGACAGCCACCCTTTAATCAGGCCAGGAGGCATGTGCACTGGTTATTTTCTGGACATTTAGCAAGAAGGAAAATGTCAGTATGATCCTCAAGGCTTTTCCTGGGTAAGAGCATCTGGGGTTTCTACTTCAGGCTTATTGTATGAGGTGAGGAAGAACATCCTCTGTAATGCTGTAGGTAACGGTTCTGAGAGGATAACACAGACCCATCTCACCTTCTTTCTGGGCTGGTTAACAGATTTATCATAAATTGAGTATCTGGATTCTCTTTGAAAGAAATCTCTTGGTTTTACTTTGGATTTTTCTTTTAGTCCCTGCTACATTTAAAAAAGATTTTTTTTTTGGTAAACATTTTTTTTTTCCAATTCTGCATACACATGTACATGTGAGGGTAGGACCCACAGATGCCAGAGGAGGGCATTCGACAGTCTGCAGCTGGAGTTACAGGTGGTTGTGAGGTACCAGGCATGGGTACTAGGAACTGTACTCTGGTCCTCTCGAAGCTGCTGAGTCATCTTTCCAGGCTCTGCCCCCACTCCTTAATAAGAGCACATCTTCATCTGCACTGGGTTTTCTATTGTGAATATTTTCTGTCTTTTTCTAGAGGGTAGACTCCGAGTTTGCTTACTGTTTTATGTTCTCCACCAACCAACACACAGTTACAGAATGTTGGCGAATGAAGTGAGTACAGGCATCGCCTGTTGATCAAGAGCTTCATGCTCCAATTATGACCATTTTAGCAACATTTCTAACTTTCACATAATCTATGGTAGGCAGACCAACCTAGTCCTCCACCACCAGTGTCCTTTAGTCATTTTGTCCCCCATTACTGTAGCAAACAGCAAAGGCTACATAATATTGTAAAGAAAAGGTATTTTTCTACAGTACTCAGCTCTGGATGGTGAAGAGGCTAGTACTGATACTGGCCTGGCTGGGATGAGGTCCTCATGGAACATGCTATCACAATAGCTAGTGGATATGTGAGCAGAAGAGATTGCATGGGAGTCAGAGCATGATAAGTGTCCCATCAGAACTACAACAATCAGGCTGGAGCAGTAGCTCCATGAATAGCGTACCTGCTGTATAAGCATGAGGTACCGAGTTCAGATTCCCCAGATCCACATGAATGCTAAGTATGTGTGGTGGCCTTCCCCTTAGAAAGCAGAGCCAGGGATCTGTGAAGCAAGCTGGCTAGCTGGACTAGCCAGATAGATGAGCTCCAAGGTGAGAGACCCTGCCTCAATGAACAAATTATAAAACTTCAAGGAAGACTCTTGATATAAACCTCAGCTCTCCATACACACACATATACATATGAGCATGTGCACATACATGCACAGACATAAGCATACCAAAGACGAAAATGGCGAATAACCAAAAATAACAACATCAGCAAAAGAAGTACACTAATTGCTTCCAACATATCACACCAGAGTCATGAGAACGCCCACCAGTCCCTACATCTTAAAAGCCTACCGTTTCAACATGGCCACACTAAGAATCAAGCCTCCAAGAAACAACACTGTGTCACCTTAATACGGACATCCTTGCCCATCATCTTTCCTTTAGCACTGCAAGCTCCTGCACTCCCCAGACTCAGGCTCTTTCTTTGTTTCTACATCTCGTTACTTGCTGCCTGAAGGTAATGCAGCGGATGGTTCTCATTTCACCCCAGACAAAGGGTTGCTCAGGACCAAGGTTATTAGCCAGGTTTCATATTTTAGAAAGGCTTTGTATGGACCTCATACTAGCCCAGGTATGAAGGGCACCTAGTGTCATGTTATGCTAGTGTCTGTCAGGATACCTAACTTCCTTCACTGCGAAAACCTCCTGTGTCTGCCGTTCTTTAGGCTGTTCCTACTGGTGCTGCCACCAACTAGACTGGATTTTCTCTAAGGCCAAGTATCTGTCATTGCCACTTTTGATTTGTCACCTATTATATAATGTCATTGTGTATTATGTAACATCTGTCATGTAGATGTTCCATAAACATTTAAGGAATGGGAATGAGTTATTCGTATCACTGATGACAGTAAAAACTATTCCCTGAAACTTCAGTCTTTCAGCCTCACATAACATTCTTTACAGAAAACACTCAATAGCAACTGCTGAGTTTTAGACCATTGGTTCTCACGCTGTGGATGCAAGGCCACTTGGGAACCTTTTAGAAGCACAAAGTTTTGGATGCCAACTTAAGACGGTTGGGTAAAATGTTGCACGGGATTTAGAAATCTGTATTCTTCAAGCTCTACAGGTGCTTGCTAAGGAGAACCTCTGTTTGAAGTAATTAGAAGCAATATTTGGGAAAGAAGCTCACGGCAGAGAGAAGACCAAGGCCAAGGGAATGTAGCAGTGACGGCTCACGTCCTAGCGGCTATGCTTGATTTGCTGTGTATGTGGATTTGGTTAGCTTAGCTAAACTCTGTGAGGATCATTTCCTTCATTAATAAAAGGCAGAGAGGGAGCAGAGCGAATGACAAATTTGAAATGACTAGTGTGCCTACGGTACAGTGCCAGTTCAGCAGATGGTGGGCCCTAATTTACGGTTCCCCCAAATGTACGCCATTTAAGAGCAGTTCCAAAAATGTTCAGAGGGAGGAAAAAGAAGAGTGGAGGAAGAGGAGGAGGCAGAGGAAAGTGGAAGGCAGAGGGAGTGGAGATGAAGAGGTAGGATGAGGAGAAGTGGGGAAAGACAGAGAGGGAAAGATGAGATGGAGAAAGGGAGGAAGAGGAAGGCTCATGACTCCTCAGGGATCAAATAACTTGGAAAAACAACAAATCCATTCTTATGAAGAATCTTATTTCCCATAAGTAAATTAAGGGCTCTGAAAAATGTTAGCAACCCCACTCAAGTGCAGTTTTATTTAATTCTTTTTTTTTTTTTTTTTTTTTTTTTTTTGCCAAGTTTCTTCTTTTTCTCCTTCGTTTCCCCCCTCTGGATGAGTTATTTCCCATTTGTTCCTCCATTCCCTCTCAGCTCCTTCTTTCCCTCATTTCAAGGGTAAGCAGAGGAGAGGACACCCCTGATCATCCAAGAAAAGAAAAATGAAAACTTCACATTAGTTTGGGGCCTTAGGTCATTTTGTTTTTAACTCGTGTTTTGGGGAAATAACCTCAAGTCAACATGTTGACTATTTGGAAAACATAGATAGTGATTTGTCCATCGCCCAACAGATATTTATGAATGATGCACTCAGTGTTAGGCACTTTAGGTACTAAGGATGCTAACCTTAGTTAAGGAAGGAGGTTCAGGTGGGAGAGCTGTCCAAGGAAATGGTATTCAGTTGAGTCAATGCCCAGGTCTGCCATGAGAGACCAGGTAGGTGGAATCAGAATTGCAAGCAAGACATGGAAAGGGCTCAGTGCTTATGATGAATGGAAGAGGCCTAGTGTGACTGCTAGGGTGGAGTAGGAATGGAGTCAAGATTGCTAGGCTGTGGCCCTAACCTCTCACACTAACCATAATACCTGGTCTGGCTCTTGCTCTAAACATAACAAATGCCCTTGTTCAGCTTGGCATTGAGGTAAGAGGAATCTTGTTCCAGACTTTAAACACACAACTTCCATGGACCTGGAGAGCCAACGTGGTTTTTTTCCCCATTGGTTTACCCATCGGCAAGTCACCTTTTTGAAAAGCCAGGCACAATGTTTAGTGGGTAAAATAAAAGGACACAGAAATAAATAACGCTCATGGCATTTGCTACCTAGGAAGGCACGGCAGTGCCAGCGGGCTTGGTGACAGGACACCACATTATGCTGATGCCACACTACTCTTTCACACTCTTCAGGAGGTTGTCTCCAGGGGGACTCAGTCTTCAGTGGTCCTGAAACATCACAATACTCTATTGACTGCATAAGTGCACAGCTTTATCACACCCATCAGCACATGGAGCCCGTCTGGATTCTGAGTTGTATATTCACATTAATAAGAACAATAAAGGGGCTGGAGAGATGGCTCAGCGAGTAAGAGCACCGATTGCTCTTCCGAAGGTCATGAGTTCAAATCCCAGCAACCACATGGTGGCTCACAACCATCCGTAATGAGGTCTGACGCCCTCTTCTGGTGTGTCTGAAGACAGCTATAGTGTACTTATAATAAATAAATAATAAATAAATCTTTAAAAAAAAAAGAACAATAAAAATCAAGACTAGCACCTGACCTGAGTTTCCCAGATATTGCTAACAATGGTTATCTCATACTAACAACAATTGGTTCTCCCAATACTCAAATGACCGTTCTACTACAGTTTTAAAAGCCCATGTAGATTATTTCCTTCTTTATTTTGTTAAAAAAAATCCCCCCTCTAACACTATCTTGAAAGGCCTTTTGTTTTTTGTTTTTTGTTTTGTTTTGTTTAAAAAAAAAACAGGCTAAAAAAATGTTTCCCCTGGCAAATGAGTAGGAAAATACTGGCAACGAAGCATATGCTAAGGCAATTTAAGAGTTGTGATAAGCCAAAAGGAAAGATAAACAGCCCCCAGAAACTCACAGTGCTAAAGAGGCTGCTCCCTTTTAAACTCTAATTGGACACAGCAGGGGTCTTGATCCGTGGGTCTAGCTGTTTATGAGCGGAATTTCCTACTACAGTGTAATAAGTTAAAGTGTGAGTTTGGCTGCTCCGAAGTTGATTGCCTCACACCTAATCATGTAACCTGCAACCTGTGCAGACAGCATTGGGAGGAGCCGAGTGATGAAAACACCCAGGTCTGGAACATAAAGTAGGCAAATGGTTCCTATGTTTTGCCAACTTCCTGTTTTAAGAGGCTTCCAAGTTACCACCAGCCCACCCAGAAGTCCCCTTAACATTTCTTACATTTGCAGGAGTTCGCAGTAGCCTGACCCCACCTGTACGAGCAGGTGCTGATGAAGCCAGAGAAGACCAGGTAAGAGAAGAAATCTGGCCAAGAGCTAAGTCTGGAGCAGAGCGGTCTCCGGTGGTGCCTCTGAGTTATCATCAGGATTAATGAGGGATTTTGAATGAAGGTTCTGAGTTCTATGGTGGAAGTGCTGATTCCTGTGTCCGTGTAGGGCATCATTACTATTAATAAGCAATAATGATAACTTGCTCCCTGCCTCTCACTGTGCAATGGAGAGGCATTTTTTTCCCACACATTATCTTGAAGTATAATTATCCCTGTGTTATAAATGGTGAAACTAAAACACAGAGAAGTTAATTAAACAACTTGCCCAGGGTAACAATAGTCCAAATGGAGAAGAGAATATGGCATAGACTCGGGAGCTCTTAAGAGCACGTGATCGCAGAGCAATGTTGGATGCAAATATGAGTGTAGCACTGACTTATTGCTGAGCATGCTGACACTGTATTCCTTTTGCGTCCATATGTGTGTGTTTATGTGAGGGGAGAGTTCCGGTTCCTGCATATATGGGAATGTGTATGTATATATATGTGTGTGTATGGGAATGTGCACGTGTGTGTATATGTGTGTGTGTGTGTGTGTGTGTGTGTGTGTGTGTGCATACTTGTGGAAGCCAGAGATTGATGCTGGGTGTCATTCATTAATTCAGCAGTCCTCAACCTATGGGTCACAACCCTTTTGGGGTCTAATGACCCTTTCACAGGGATCACATATCAGATGTCCCACATACCTTTCTGATTCATAACAGTAGCAGCATTACAGTTACAAAATAGCAAGGAAAATAACTTTATGGTGGGGGGGGGGTCACCACAACAGGAGGAATTGTAGTAAGAGGTCACAGCACTAGGAAGGTTGAGAACCACTGGATTAACAACTTTCCAACTTTTCAGTGTGTGCTTTCTCAATGAACCTATAACGCACTCATTTGGCTAGGCGCTTGCTAGCAAACCCAAGGGATCCTTCTGCCTTTTGCCTCCCAAGTCCTGGGTTTACAGATTTGCACCATAGCACTTTGGGCTCTTTGCTTGTGTTCAAGGAAACCAAATTCAGGTCCTTGTGCTTTACCATAATCACTTTATTGACTGTGCCATCCTTCCCAGCCCATATTCTCAAACCATTTTTTTTTTTCTATATCTGACTTCTAAAACAACAGGTTTGGAAGAGGACTCTTATCCCTAAGCAGCTGTACAAATGGCATGGTGCATGTTATTCTGTGTCCTGTAAGTTATCCCTCTTACTTATGCTTGCTTCTACATCTGGACAACAAGAGTGTTCATTCTTGTCTATCATTTTAGAAGGGAAAACGGCCCTTTAATTAGAGGATTAGAAAAAAAACAGAAACACATCAAACTAATTAACTAACTAACTAACTAACTAAGTAACAGAAAACCTGGCTGCATTGTAACATGGGAGTATTTTCTAGAAGACCAAGATGGCTTCTTTCAAACCATCCAAACATGCAACTCTAGGTGTGGATGCAACCAGGCATGAATCCCCAATATTCACAAAGAAATGAATTTATCTTATGAGGTGTGTGCTTTATTTATTTCATTCTAAAATATATATTTTCACATTGACTTTTCCCATAACTAAGGTTTAAGAATCATGTGCATATTTAATGGGGCACTGCTATTTTCCTACTGTGAACAGTTATAATTAAATCTACAGTGTGCTTACTATCAGTGTCATTTTAAGGTGAAATTATATCATATTTTTGATTTCTTTCTTTAAAAATATTTATTTTTTATTTTGTGTGTCTGAATGCTTTACCTGCATGTATGTATGTATGTACACTGTATATGCATGCCTGGTGCTTACAGAGGCCAGAAGAGGATAATAAATCTCCTGGAACTAGAGTTAAGAATGATTGTAAGCCCCCTGCTATACGGGTGCTGGGAACTGAACCCAGTTTCTCTGTAAGAGTAGCAACTGCTCTTAACTGCTGAGCCATCTCTCCAGCCCCGTCTTTGTGGGTTTCTAGCCTCAGTATCTACACAAAGGCATTGTGGCATCTGGCAATGAAATGCATGGGAAATCTAGGCTGAATTTACCCACTATAGGAATTTTTCACTCCATGAAAGCTGTTTTTTTTTTTTTTCCAAAGCAAGCTTTGCAACCTTGAGTTATTCTAATTAATCAAATCTCACATGGACCCTTCACCTTTGTGATGGAGTGGACAGCACAGAGCAGCAGATTCTTAGAGTGACTATTGTCTGAGTGAATGTCAGAAGAAACTTCAAACCATGTGATGCCCAGCACCATGACACACTGGACACATCACAGTTATTTGATTAAAACATGTAGCCAGTCCGTGGCTTCTGGGTATCAAGTTCAGAGCTAGAGGTGATACAGTCTTCCAACTCCCACATCAACAACAGTAATACTAACAAAAGCTTGAATTGAATTCGACTTCTAAGCACCTTAGTCTCAACCTTCACAGCTCTGTGTAAAACCCAGCTGTGTTACAAGGACACACGGTCCAGGCTCTTCAAACCTTACACAACCTTCTAGTGATCCACAGAATATCCCCTTCCTAGCTGTGAACACTTGTTGGCAAGTCTGGTGAGGGAAGAAGCCCTGTAATGAGAGAAGTCCTTTGACTTTTAACAAGTTTTGTTTCATGTCCAAGAGTTTCTATGATGTGACTGATAGCAGAGGCTAGACAGAACTGACTGGCAGCTGATAGAGCTACCAGGAGCTAAGGCGCAACCAAAGAAAACTAGCCATGAAACTGCAAATCTGTTTGGGGTTAGCATAAGCCAAAGATTTAAAAGTTCTACTAATGCAGTACATGTGAAAATAACAAGTGTTTTAATTGTGGAAGTCAGTCAATTAATAACCAAGCATCTCCATGTAACACAGAACAAGAATCTGGGTGTGATGCTTCACGTCTGTAATCCTAGCACTTGGCAAGCCCAACCAAGAGGATCATGGGTTGGATGGTAGCCTTGGCTATATGATGAGGTCAAAGCCAACCAAACAAACAAAAAATAAGAATAAGTAAACCAACAAAAGAGCAGGAAAAGAGTAAATGAACCATGACTTATGGCATGTGAACATGTAAAAACCTATCAGTCTTTGGCTACATGGGAGAAAATCATGGAAAAGTCAGTATCTATAGCACATTACTTGTTAATGGAGCATTTGAGACTCTTCAAATAAACAAGGCCTGATGTTGAGTTTTCCAATCCTCAGAGAAGTAGCCTGTAAAGTGGGGATTATAGTGCCTGCAGACATCTTACCACGTGGCTGTAGGAAGAGGATGCTACAACTAGGGAATGCATATGCTCGTGTTCTCTAGAAGTGAGGGTGGTACAATAGTGTGGGGACCATTATTGGAATGCTAGTGAGGGCATTGTCAGAATCATCATCATCATCGAGACCCAAAGGCTAGGGAACTGGAATCACAAGGTCAGGTGCCAGAGCAGCTAGGCGAATCAGGCAAATGGGAAAATCCTCCCCACCTGAGATGGGTAGCCAGCTTCCTAAGAGCATGATGGGATGTAGCCGGGCATTGCAGGCTGTGAGGTAATTTCAGAAGATAAAATTTGGAACATTTATATGAAATCTTTTGACTTTTTAATGTTACCACCTAAGGGTCTGTCTGTTTGTATGATGTATATATGTACATATATCTATGTCCCTATATATGTACATGTCTGGCATCTAAGATGTATTCATCTATATACATCAATGTACCTATGTGAGTATGTATGTATCTGTCTATATATTATATAAGAGAGATATAACAAATATGATGGTAAGTTCATTTATTCAATTTGTTTAACACAGCCTGTGTGTTGAAGTAAGAAATGTTAGGTAAATATGACAATGATGATATTTATTTAATATCCTCACCATCACCATCATCAATAAGCCAGAAAAGGGCTGCAGTTCCCTGTTTTGAGGAGAGAAATGCTTCCTTTTAAAAGGAAGGGGTGTCTCTGGGCATAGTGGTGTGGGCTTACATCTCTAGCCATTTAGATGGCAGAGGCTAGAGGATCCCTAGTGTTCAGGAGTTAAGAGACAATACTGGGCAACTCAATAAGATTCCATCCTATAGAAAGGAAAAATGAGTGAAACTTAAAAAGAAAGGAAGAGAGGGAGGGAGGGAGGGAGGGAGA
>NW_022196911.1:31740209-31776141 GCF_008632895.1 Mastomys coucha
AGAGGGAGAGAGAGAGAAGGAGAGAGGGAGAGAGAGAGAGAGAGAGAGAGGACGGTAGCTTTGCCACCTTGGCATACCATTGGAAGCCAAGAGATTGTCATATGTTTCCTTCTCATTCTTTGCTTAGAATCATGACATTTCAAAGTTGGAAGAGATTTTTCGGAAACATCTGGGCGACATCCTCCTAGTGCTGTAAAATAAAAGCCAGAGTGCCCCAGAGAGAAGGGGCTATACCAGGATGCAGTAGGATCTGGGTGGAAGGAGGGTCCTGCAGCTTCTACCACCTCTAGGGCTCTTTCTTCTCCTGGTGATTTTCTTTCTTTGTCTTACAGGTTCTTTTTATCTTCAGAACCCTTTCAGCAATTTGAGATCAATAAAGAGAGGCAGAAAAGGCCACAGCTGCCTACTGTAATATGTCTTTTTTCCCTTCCCTGTGAATTATTTTCACAACAGATCTTGTCTCTTATATTCTAACTAGTTTTCAGGCCTCATGAGAAGGTGCAGAGGTTAGAAAAAGAAATATAAAAAAAACCATGGCATCCTAATATCTTAACTAGGTGGTATCTCATCCTATCGCTTTCTATCTTAGTAAAGTAAATTGCTTGACCCGGTGCAGGAAGACCAAGAGAAGAACTTACAGAGAAATAGGGTGAATCTAAGCTGGGAAAGTTCAGTGATTATTCTAGGCAACCAAGCCACTGATTGAAATGTATCAAAGACAGGGATTACTGTAGAAAGAGTCACATGTAAAGCGAGATCCTAAGCAGGCAGGGTAAAGGGGAAGGTAGGTGCTTAATGGCCAGACACCCCAGGGAGATGGAAAAGGTCATTGAGATGAAAATAACCTTGGGAACTGGGAATGAGTGCTCCATTACCACAGACGGGAAGAAAACACCATGTCCAATCAGACGGAACAGATTGAAATGCGATTCCAGTCAAGTGTGAATGCCACCAAATGCATCCTGGAACTATTTGGGGAGCTGGCATGAAGGGAGAGGAATCCAGTCCTCCCTCTCCTCCCACCTCTCAACCCAACCATCATTGGACATCAGTATAGTTCAAGAACAGAGACTTGTAAGGCTGTTGTGTTCACAAATGCATCTCCACGGCTCCTAAGTGAGGCAGGTGGGAGGTGCCCTTTTCTATAGGGACATGATTGTTCTGCAGAGGCACCAAAGAGGTGCTCTACCATTAGGAGACTTTAAATGAAGGGATACAAAGTCTGCCTCCAAGGGGAAGAGGGAAGAAAAGAACGATTGATCACTGCCTTTTATTGCTGGTTTCCTATGGCTGAGTGTTCGCTGATAAGAATTGGTTTAACTCCAAGATGCTGTCTTGGAGACAATTACTGTTTTCTGCTAAAATACAACTGTGGCAGAAAACATTAATTTAAGTGATAACTGCCGAACTGCATCAGTACTGGGCATGTGTTCGCCACACCATCATCTCATCTTTGGCATTACAAGCACCAGGAAAGAATATGTAATAAGGAACAGAAATCATAAAACAAAGTATTTGATGGAAAATGACAAAAGAGAGAGCTGGTATTGGCCCTGGGGCAATCCAGGGAAGGTTGGAGCTAGAATTCTAAAGCACCACATAAAATAGTTCTTTTCTATGCTTTGCTAGGTTATTCAGATTCTAGACTTTAAATATTAACTACTCTTTCTTTTGCTTGCTTCTGGCTTTCTTTGCTCTCCATGTAGTACTTTTCCATCATCCAAAATGGCCTTCTTCATTCTGCCTTTCTCTTACTGCAGACTGGGGAACAGCCCAGAGTCAGCATTTGCACCCACTGTTGTCTTGGACCCCCTTTCTTTGAAATCAAAACTACATCTCCATCCTTCTTTCTTCCTTTTACTTTGTGTATGACTTATTTGCTTCTTGACCTGATTACTGAGCATATGAAATGTGTTAAGCTCAGTGCTGGCTAGATGTGTAGATTACCACTGGGAAGGTAAAGATCTTGTCTTCAGAAAGCTGAAGTGTATAATAGTAAATATAGGGGATCCTGTTGAGGCCAAATAATGGACAGGAATGAGCTACACAGCATAGGACTATCCTGCTGAGCATCTAACTGAATACTGTTATGGACTGAACGGTGTCTTCTACTCCTCAAACAGTATGTACCTATGAAGTGACCTTATTTGGATTTAGTGGCATTGTTTGCTGATGTAATTCAGCGGACATAATTTTGGATTAACATAACTCACCCCTTTCTAGGTGACTGGTATTCTTGAGGGGACAAAGAGATTTTGAGCCCCATAGACTTTCATGGGCGACGGAGTTCATGCAAAGATGGAGGCCATTTTTCTGTTCTCTTCAAAAAGTGACTAAGCTCACACCCACAACCTTAGATGGCCTTCGATCTCACCTTAGAGTGACTTGAGTCAGTAGAATGGACCCCATGTTTGTGGCCCCATTTTTCCACTGCCCCTTTAAAGCTTTCCCTACAAGATGTTACGCTTATTTCAATCCATACAAGGTATTAAGTGTGGCAAACGGACTGAAAGAAGTGACCCCTGTCTTTAAGTGGTGACAATTTAATGTCGACACAAGTGACTTATATGCATGAAACACCAAGAGAATATTACAAATTAGAATGTAATGAGGTACTAAATTGAATGAGGCAGACTATAAGACTTGCCTCACCACTGTGAAAGGGGATGCTCTGGTTGGGCGGAAATGGCTAGGGAAGCTTTGTAGATGGAACCAAATGATAGTCATGAACCTGTTTCTTATCCTCATGCCTGGGGTTTGGGATGGATTGGGATAGAGAGCCAGTACAGCATCTTCACAGGATTTCCAAACAATAGAAGCTACCATAGTCCAGGAAAGTGCAACAGCATCTAACCATGCTGTTCGAGGCTCCTGGTGTCATTTCAGACAAGCCTTCCCTATCATCAGTATACAATGTATTAAAAGAAATAGGTTGGAGGATGGTAAACAGCTACAAAATTTTGGGGTCCAGACTTCATACTGAGTGTTTTTCATGCCCCATGCCTGTGTTTTCCTTTAAGATGTTTTCTTTCCATCGGCACAAGAAAAATGTGCAGTCTGAGGAATCGTGCAGGTCTACGATATTTGGTTCAAAAATAGCAAGTGTTTTCCATCACCACTGGTTTCTTCTTCCCCAGAAGCAAACTGCATCTACCTTTTTTTAGCTGATTATTTTGGTATTTATCTCTAGTTCTATAAATAACATGCTTCGCTGCTATTTCTTGTGTTTTCATAAAGCGCACTACTCACTGACTTCTCACTACAGAAGGTGCAAAGCCAGGCTTCTTTTCTCTACCCCTCACCCCCACCCCACTCCACACAGGCCTCCTTCCCTTACCCCATGTTTTCCTGCACTTATACTCACATTGTCCATCCACACTGGCAGTGTGGTGCTTGGATATGATGCTCGGACGCAAGCTATGTAAGGAATGCTGACAACTTACTTAGCTTTGCACATATGGTTTATATAGAAGTTTGTTTGTTTGTGTTTGTTTAGCAGGGTGTGTATGTGTGTCATGCATGTGTGTGCTGCTGTATCTACCCAGTGTACCTGTGTGGATCAGAGGAGGGCACCTGCTATCCCATTTTACCATTTTCTGTCTTACGCCCTTGACATAGGACCTTTCTCTGAATCTGTAGTTTGTGTCTTTGTATTTATTTTTGTACAGTGGCTAAGCAGTAAAATCCTAGCCATCCACTTGACTTTTTGCCCCAATGCTGGAGTTACTAGTCTATAAGCCATGCCTTGATGTTTTTTTGTAACATAGGTATCAGGGACCCCCAAAGTCAGGGCCTAATACTTGGTTATCCACTGAGGCAGGGCCTCTAGAATCACCTTTATACCATTGTTGTCTTCCTTAATAACAATGTAGACATCCTTAGGCAATCATAGATGGCCACCATTTTGCTATCTGTAAAGGAGGGCCCATAATCCAAATTCACAGCACAATGGTCTCAGTGTGCTCTAACAAAGCACTACCAGGAAGGAATACATGTGACCAAGCAAAAATTCATTTACTTATTCCAGTGACAGAGAGGCACACAGCAGGGTGATGGGCATTTGAATCAAAGTACAAGAAAAGGGTTATGTAAGGTGATTTCCAGGGAGCAGGCGGTGGGGGGGGGGAGTGCTTTAAGATGTGTGGACCTTTAAGATATGGAGTGGGAGGTTTCAAGACTGACTCCTCCCCTGTGCTTTGCAGAGCTCAGATGCTCCAGCCACTGTAGTGACATCTCCCATTGAGGTGATGCAGAAAGCGACCCTTGCCAGAGCTGGTGCTATGACTGTAGATTTCCAAAACAGTGAACCACACACACCTCTTTTCTGCATAAGCTTCAAGTATTCTGCTGTGGTAACAAAACTACACTGAATGATACTGTTGATATTCACTTGCTAGTTTTGGGATACTTTCACGAAGCATGATTGTTACTTTCATATTGTCATTTTATCTAGCTTCATCAGGGGCTTTGAGCAGTGCTGGCATTCAACACTCAGTGAACTAATTGTTTGTGTTCAATAAAACAAACAAATAAGCAACAACAAAACCACCTTGGCCTAGCTGTGAATACAGGTCCGTTTCTAGCACCTCTTGATTAGTGACGATCTGATACCCAGGGCTATTTTGTTTTTCTCCAAGGTAAGGATTATATGAGTCACCACAGAACAATGGCTCCCACAGAATTGGCCTATTACAAGGGTTTGTTATTTGACAGCAGAAGCATGGCAGTAAAAGAAAATTAAGTTACACTATACCAAAACTAAAATCATTGACACTAAGGACATCACCCATAAAATGAAAATGGGAGGAAATATTTACAACTCAGATATGTGAAAAGTCACTGAGACCCAGAATGTGAAATGAATCCCCTAAGTCAATAATAACAACAAATCAAACAATTCAATTAAAAATTGAACATATGTCTTAATGAACATTTAAATACTTTAATATTTATTTATTTAGTGTTACTGTGTGTGTGTGCGTGTGTGTGTGTGCGTGCGTGTGTGTGTGTGTGTGTGTGTGTGTGTGTGTGTGTGTGTAGCTCATGCATGCTACAGCACATGTGTGGAGGTCAGTGAACAGCATATAGAGGTCATTTGCTTCCCTCCAACATGTGGGATCCTGGAATCAAAGTCAGGGCATCCATCAGGGCCATAGTGCCCATACCTGCTGAGCCATCTTCATGGCTATTAGTGGATACTTAGCCAAAGAAGACATATGAATTCCAAAAAAGGATGTTCCATATCAATAGTCATGAGCGACTGGAATCATGTCATAGTATATGCCATTTCACAACAACCAGGATGGCTATCACTGAGAAAAAAATATCCAGAAACAAGTGTTGAGGAGGTAGTAGAAAAATTAAGACCATTGTGCATTCCTGGTAGGAATAAAAAATGGTGTGGCCACTGGGGAAAACAGTACAGCAACTCATCAAAGCCTTCAAACCCATCACTATCATGTGTTTCAGTGATCCTACCAATGAGTACCATTGCACGTTGAACCTTGTACTCCCAAAGGAGTTGAAGGTCAAACAGGTGACTGCACAGCCATGTTATCTGCGGAGTTAGAAGGCAGCCCACACTGAGTGTCCACTGATGGATATGTGAATAGCAAAGTGAGACACACAGAATATCCACAGTAGAAATTAATCATCTTAAAAGAAAGGAAATTCTTTCCCATGCCACAGCAGGAATGGAACCGGAAGGCATTACAGAAGTGAGACTATCAGTCACCCATGAAAGAACAAACATAGCTAGATTCTATTTATACGAGGCCCCCAGAGTGGCCAAACCCAGAGAAAGAAATATAATTATGGCTGCCAGGAGCTAAGGGGGGTTAATGGGTGTCAAATCCTATTTTCAATCCTTTATGTCAATTTAAATCCATGGCAACTGCTTTCCGATCTCGATAGAATACCCAGTATACCCTGGGCTCCAAATCCATTCCATAAGAAACAAATGCACGTGGGTTGGGGCGGATGAAACTGTCCTAGAGATGGATAATTACGTACAGTGGGAGCATAGAAATGTGTGTAAAATATGGGGAGAATGATAGCCTTCGTGATAAGGTGTATTTTATCATGGTTAGGAAATGTGTGTTGGAATTCATATTGGTTGTGTTTGCTGGCACCAGACCTATGAAAGATCAAGCCAGCCAAAGCTCCAGCACAAATGGGGGAGGGGATCGGAAGTCCTACCTTATTTGAGGAGCTATTGGCAATTGATGGCTACTGGGGGGACAGGGAGTCAGTTTTCTTTAGTAATGGTCCAGTGGATGCCCCTGAACCTACATATACTGGGAGAGCTAAATTGACTCAGCAGGTTTGAAACACAGCATATGAAATCAGAAGAGGTATATATTGGTGGTGGGCTGACTTAATCAAAACATATTATGTGCAATTTTGAAGTTCTCAATGCTTCTCTAAAGGTAGATGGTAAAAAGTGCTTGCTTGGTTGGGGCATAGCTCAATGGTCAAAACCTGCACAAGCTCCTGCGTTGATCTTCACCACTACAAAAAATATTTGCTAACCTAAAATATAACCCTCCATTATATGTATGTATGTATGATGTATGTATGTATGTATGTATGTATATATGTATACATGTGTATATATGTGTGTGTTGCATTTTTATATTTCATAATTATGTACAATCATTGTGCACTGACTGAAATGTAAAGAGTTTGAAAAAGAAATAATATCAAATCCGACCTCTGCTCCAGTTGATTTAAAAAATCTCTTTTCAAGATATTTTGATACATTAGGGTATCCTTTAGTAATTCATGCCAGCTTGCTGTAGACAACACTGTTTCACACATTTAAAAAAAATAATATGCAGACTATTCAATTTTATGGTGTTAGAAACTATCTGAACTGTAGGTTGAGTTTAAGCAGTATGGTGTTCCAAGCCCACACTTTTTAAAGATATACATATCCTTAAATCTTGTTCATCAGATGGGACTGTGGAATTTCTCATTGGAAAATATACCTATAGGGGGGATTTAAGAAAATTTGAGACATTTTGCAACAAAAGATTAAGCTATATTGTAAAATGACTATTAAATGCAGTATAAGTAGCTGAAATTTGAATTAAATGTGAAATGTGACAGGGAATTTGGGAAGATCAGAAGATCTGGTTGAAAAGATCTGGTTAGGACAGGAAAATGTTAAAGATTGCATGCAGGTAGCAGTCTCTGCTTTGCTGGGACATCAGTTCTTATGTACCCAGAAGCTGAGGACAGAGGTGGAGAAGCAGAAGATACACAATGCCGATCGACCCTGGGATTTATGTCAATATCCAGATTATTTGCTGAGGGGAAGTGGTTCTCTGCTGGCTGTCACATTCCCTCTTTGCATTTCCAAAGGAATTACCTGTCCATCTTCATTGTGTGCTTACGGGCACCGCTGGTGCAGAAGCCTCGTCCCACCCTCCATGGGCTGGAGACTGGTGACTGAGAAACTATTACATGCATGTGTGTTTAAATGCATTTTACAAGAAGGAAAATGAGAGCAAAAGTCTTATCTCTACAACTTTGCTGGGCAAGTTGGTAGTGTCTGGACCTGAGAAGTATGTATATCCATTGTCAAGTCTTGGCATTGGAGGCTTTGTTCTGGAAGATGGGGGTAGAAGTTTCTAAAACCTGAGGTGCACGCTGGTAGAACTATGTTTTTTCCCCCTTTGTTCAGGTTACTGCCACCATTTTCATCTCAGTGTTACAAGCCCCAACATTTCTTTCCACATCCTATACAGGTCAAATGCCAAGATTTGCACTGTATTACTCTGCATCTTGGTTTTGGCATCAGTGAAGCTCATGGTACCAAAAGATGGGAAGGGATAGAAAAAGGGAGGAAGAAAGGGGAGGGAAAAAGGGAGGGAGTCTGGAAGCCCTCAATTCTGAGAAAGCTTGGTGCAGGTGGGCACAGGAAACTCACAAAATGAATGCTACATAAGAAGGAAGCTTAGAGCTCTTTCAAGCCAATGACTAATGGCAGGTAGATAAACTGAGGCCAAGAAAGACTGAAAAACTTGGAAAGTCTTATGCATGCTGCAGATCAGGAATAATGTACATAGAAAGGTCAAAATCTATTTCTGAATCAAACTCTAGGAAATAAGGTCAACAATCAACAAATGGGACTTCCTGAAATTAACAATCTGCTGTGCAGCAAAGGTCACAGTTACTTGAGTGAAAAAAAAAAGGAGCAGTCTAAGAGTGGCTGAAAAATCTTTGCTAGCTGTACATCTAACAAAGGATTTATATCTGTAATAAACAAAGAACACGAAAGTCTAAATAACAACAACAAAAAAAATTAAACAGAGCTAGTCAGAAAAAGGGCCAATAAGATAACACAGGGGAAAAGGTTCACTTTTCCCTGCCATGAAAGAAATGCAAATCCAAAGTACATTGAGACCCCAAGTGACTGTAATCAGAATGTCCGTCACTGAGAAAATAAACAAGAACAATCACTGTCAAGGACACGGATAAAAGGTAGTTCTTATACACCGCCGAGGGGAATGGGAACTAGTCTGTTCTCCATGGAAATCGGTACGAAGGCTTCCCGAAAGACTAAACCAGTTTCATTATATTACCCAGCATCCACCCCGGAGTATGGACACAAAAGGCCCCAAGTTGAACACATCATAGAGATATTTCACATCAACATTTTCTGCAGTATCCTTCATAACAGTTAAACTATAGCCCAGATGAGATGTTCAAGAAGAGAGGAATGGATATAGAAAATATGGTATATGCATATACACATACACATAATATACATATAATATACATATGTGTGTGGTATGTGTATACATCATACGTATACACATCATGCACATACACATCTGTCTTAGTCAGGGTTTCTATTCCTGCACAAACATCATGACCAAGAAACAAGTTGGGGAGGAAAGGGTTTATTCAGCTTACACTTCCACATTGCTGTTGATCACCAGAGGAAGTCAGGACTGGAACTCAAGCAGGTCAGGAAGCAGGAGCTGATGCAGAGGCCATGGAGAGATGTTCCTTACTGGCTTGCTTCCCCTGGTTTGCTCAGCCTGCTCTCTTATAGAGCCCAAGAATTCCAGCCCAGGGATGGCACCACCCACAAGGGGCCCTCCTCCCTTGATCACTAATTGAGAAAATGCCCCACAGCTGGGTCTCATGGAGGTACTTCCCCAACTGAAGCTCCCTTCTCTGTGATAACTTCAGCCTTTGTCAAGTTGACACACAAAACCAGCCAGTACATCATACACATAAATATATATTTAGTCACAAAGAATCATGAAGTAGTGCTGTTTGCAGAAGAATATCAACCAGATACAATCATATTAAATGAAATCTCAGAAAGACGAGTGTCCTGCGTCTTTCCTCCTTTGGGATCCCCAGATGTTGTACAGTCCTAGAAATCCATGTATATATGCAAGGAAAATGAATGTGGAATCATCTAGAGAACAAAGAGGAGAAATGGGCTGGGGTAGGGTGAACAGGGGTGAGCTGAGAAAGGGAGGCCTACAGGGGAGGGGCAAGTAGGAGAGTATGGGGGAGCAAGAGAAAGGGGGGTTCAGTGCATAACACATATCTGTAAAAGTTTAAAAGCTACAGATGAAGCCAGTCTCTCCATTTTCTACTTTAGACTTTCCCCCTTATACAGATGTTCCCCAGATATTAAGCTATGTGGAAAGTGAGAAACAAGAAGAGTTTGTAGGGCCCCTGAAGTGGAATGAGCATCTTGCTGTAAGAGTGTGGAGTGGAGTTTCTAAGGAGTGGAGGTAGAGGGTATTTTGTGGTGTGTATCTGGAACGTTCAACCTTTGCCAACCATAACCCCTGACCTTTTGATGCCAAGCTGCTGCTGTCTGCCATATATATATATCAACATACTCTGAGGTTGGCATCTGCCACAGAGCAGGTAGAGTTTGCAGTGAGGAAGTTTCCCTGCAATTAGGGGTTAAGGTCCAGACTCTTGATTTTCCCACTGTGTCAACAACATTGGTGAGTTGTTCAAACTCCTTGTGCCACAGCATTGTCCTCTAGAAAAGGGTTGTGGTGATGATTGTTGCTACACAAGTTATGGTGGGGATTAAATCCAAGTTCATAATGAAAAGTGCATGTGTGTTCAGAATAATAACTAGCAGTGAGGGGAGAAAGGGCTGTATGGTTCTGTGTTTGTGGAAGGAAGGAAAGCTCTCTATGGTCAGCTCCAAACACCCTCAAGTCGGCTTACACTGCCCAGTGAACTCATAATTCAGACATGGCAAACAGCCTTGTGAGCACAACAAAGAAGTGAGGGGTAGCGCAGAAAGGCTGGCTCAGGCCCATGTGGGAAAAAAAATCCAAATGGAGAAAGTGGGGGTTATTTGACCCTAAGAAAAGGGAAAGGATACTGAACCCAAAGCCAGCACCTCCCATCCAAGGCTAGCCCTCCCCAGGGCTGCCCTCATCTGTAAAGCACTCAGGGCTCACAGGCTCCTATGTTACAAGCATAAATGTGCATACAAAATGTAACACATTTACAGATGATCTATTACTATTTAAAGATACTTAAGAAGCAAAAAGTGAAAATTTGATATGACTTAATGTGTATAAATGTATGTGTATATAATCTATGAAAGTACAGGGGATTTTGTGGTGTCTCTTATGTGTTCTTTCTAGAAAATCTTCCACTGCTTTCCACCATATACATTGAAAAAAAAAAAACAGTAAACTTATCGGAGGGATGTAGTTATAAGTGGCCTGCTTCCACTCAATACATGTTTACTTAATCATCAATTATGAATCTGCTGCCAGGGCACAGAGAAGGAGCTAAAGGATGGAATGAGGCCAAGAGAAAGCCAGGGAGGCGAGGAGACCTGCGATGGGATAAACAATCCCATATCACATACAGGGACTTTGGGGGATGGAAGGGGAGGCAAGGGGAGAGAAAGCAAAAGGAGAAGGGGAAGGAGAAACAAGAGGAGGGAGAGGAAGAGGAGGAGTGGGGAGACTGCAGAGCTCCTGCTTCCCTGAGTAGAGTTTAGTTTTAGTTTACCTAATCATTGCTCCAAACTTTTCAGGAAATCCTAAAGGAAAAGAAACTTCAATGGGTATAAAAGCAAGATGATGCATAGCACCTTAAGGCGACTTTTCTCCCCCACACTAAATTTACAAGGGGAAGATACTTCATTCATCAATGTTTTAAAGACTTACTGTATCTAAGAGTGTTTTGCCTGCATGTGTATACGTTCTATGTGAGTTCTTGGTGCTTCCGGAGATCAGAAGAGGACATCAGATCCTCTAGAACTAGAGTTCTAGGTGGTTGTGGGTCACCTTATGGATGGTGGGAACCCAACCCATGTCCCCTGTAAGAGCAGCCCTAGTGATCTTAACTACAGAGCCATCTCTCTAGTCCTAAAAATTCACTACTTAAAAAAAAAAAAATCTACTTGAATGTGCAGCCTTCTCACCCATTCTCAATGCTCCCTGTTGATCATGGGAGGGTCCCAAGAGTGAGACTGTCCTGGTAGGGTGCTGTCTTTGTCATGAATGGATAGTATCATCAAGACAAATTTATATACTGGTTATCTCCTTTCAAGGTTTTAGACTGTGTGTGTTACTGCAGTCTCCTGATCCACATACCAACACCAAATGAGCAGTGATACTTCCCATCTGCGTCACCCACGAGATCTGCAGTTCACAAGGTCTGTGGGAAGAATTAAAGGTTGTCATGGATCATGCCAAGTTGTGCCCTCAGAATGTGCAGTCTTTAAGCACTTGTACCATTGCTGTTAAGCTGAAAGTACAGTGTAGCTTGTCTAGAGGAAGGTTACAACAAGTTTGGGGAGAAAATTGCATATATTTTGTGGGTACTGCTGAGAACCTATTTGTCATCCGTAATGTAAACAGGACCCTTTCTATGGAAAATTTCTTTCTGGCATCATAGTGAGAACTATACTGTTTCCTTAAAAGCCACTTTGCTTGTCTCTTTTGGTCATTATGCATCTTCTAATCTATGTTTTTCTTTTTGCTTTGGCTACCAGGAAGCTTAGACTCAAGTTTTCTATCTGTATTAAATAATAGAGATTTTATTTGTATGAACAAATATAATGTCTCCCTGAAGACTTTTTTATACACTTTTGTGTCATCTAACTATAACTTTGGAGTTTTTAAAAATAACTGTTATAAGGGAGGCTCAAGAGAAAGAAAGAAAAACAGGAAGGAAGGAAAAAGAGAAAGAGAGAGAGGGGAAAGAGAGAGAGAGAGAGAGAGAGAGAGAGACAGACAGACAGAGAGAGAGAGAGAGAGAGAGAGAGAGAGAGAGAGAGAGAGAGAGAGAGAGAGAGAGAGAGAGAGAAACTCTTTTTCTTTTTAATGCCAGACAAGTAAGATAATCTTTAAGATAGTTAGGTAAAAACTTGGGGTATAGCTCAGTCTTTATAATATTTGTCTTGCAAGCATAGAACCTAGATTCTATGACTAGAACACATGTAAAAAGCTAGTTGTGCTTAGATGCATGCCTTTAATCCCAACACTGTGTCAGTGGAAGCAGGTAGATCCCTGGTGCTCGCTGTGCCGCCAGCTAGCCTATCTGGTGAGCCCCAGGCTAGTGAGAGATCCCATCTAAGGAAATAATGTGAACAACACCTGAGGAATGATACCTAAAGCTGACCTCTGGCTTCTACTTGTGTGCAAACAAACATGTACATGCATCACCCCCTCCAAATAAAGAAGACATACAAGTACACTTGCATACTACCATATGTAAACTGAGACTTGCACTCTGAAACATGCCACTTAGAATGAACCAAAGTCTTGCTGTCTTATAAAAGGGCTGGAGCATACCTCCTTTCCCCCATTACAAACTAAGACTCTTTCTTCTCACCATCTTTGGATGGCTTATCTCTGTTGCTGAGGACTTCCTGGAAGGTTCTTGTCAGTGCCCCTTGCTCTTATTTCTAATGTGTAGAGTGATGTTGATGATGAGTGTTCCAAGCCTCCAACTCAACTTTTTATACAGGAAAGGGGTAAGCATAATTTTTTGGATGGGTGCATGACTGTGGCCTGTATATTTTATTCCTATCCAACAGCAAAATGCACACCTGATATACTGATTTGAAAGGGAGCCTTGCTTTTCCAGATGTAAAACCATCCTTTCTGCTGCTGCTGGGATCCAAGTTATTTTCCAGATGAGTGATTTCATAGGATCTGAAGTTATACTGCTGTATATACAAGAAATAGCTTTGGTGCTAAACTGCTCTGGCTGAAGGTCAAAAACACAGGGTGAGGCCCTGGCTCAAGCTCAGCTAGGGAGAAGCAAAGGTTTCAGGGGATGGATTTCTCAGTTCTGGAAGCATCTCTCCAACCATACAGTTTGATTGGCACATACAGAGGCATAGGTAGACGGTTGGAGCAACTTGGCCGCAGAGATAGAGCAATCTGAGTACCATGCAGTAAAGAATGCATGAGAGTCAGAAAATAATGACAGCTGATGCAGAAAGGTTAAACTTGGTTGTGGCTCCGAGGTTTTCCTGTTGGGGAAAACCATTTTAGATCCTGTATTTTATATCCAGTTCATCTCTTTAAAACACAGCCGTGGTGGGCAAGAAATATGTGCTGTGACTCTCCTAACGCCAACCTCCAACCATGAGAACAATAAAAGGAGGGCAAGAAATAATGTTTTCTTGTTGTGAATGGGCTGAATATGTTGGAAGGTATTTTAACGAAGAAGAAAAAGATAACAACAAAGTCTGAACTGCTACATGATTTTAAGATTCCACTGTCATCAACAAGGGACCAACTTAAAGATATTCTGCGTGATTAACCAGCTAAACTTAACATACCCAAACACAGTGCTGACAGCACCTGACAAACCCGGCCACTTTCATCAAACCCAATGGAAAACACTTAGGCACTGCTCTGCACTCTGCATCTTTGGTGTCGAACTCCATTTTCAACCCTTTATGTCAAATTTAAATTCATGGCAACTGCATTCAGATCTTGATAGAAGCCCCAATTTTCCCCGGACCCCAGATCCATTCCACAAGAAATATATGGATGTACAACTGCCCACATATGCCAGCTGGGCACGCTCTCATTTTAGCTGAGCCAGAGTGAAGCACGTTGAATGACTACCTGCTCGTCCGAGCTTCAGCGCACCCTCCAATATGAGGCTGTTGGAAACAAGGCAGCTGTTCAATGAGGTGCTCACCCCTCTGCTGGAGAAATCATGTGAGCATGGCTCTTGTTTGGTATGAAAACAGACCTTCGCCCTTATGGTGGCATTTCCTTCTCTCCATGAAACTAAAATCACTATCAGTTTTAGAAGCAAACTGAACAAATTGGTGTAACTGATGAAAAGCGAGTAAGTTTGGCTCTAAACACACAGATCTGTTCTGCCCACCCAAATGATGAGCTCTTGATTTCTATACAAAGCCAACAAAAAAATCCTCTATTGACAACCAACAAGCTGATACACCCACCATCCAAAAGGAAAAGGAATCGCTCTACGTGCTGTCGCTAAGGAAATATTCTGGATGTCCCTGTGATACCAGCTGACCTCACTTCTGGAAGTCATCTTTGCTTGGGTATCCATACATGCATAAAAGGATGCCGTTTCTAAAAGCTCATTTTCTCTTTAATAATTGTCTGTTTTTCAAAAGCTATCAGCAGGTGCACATCATTTCAAAAGCCTCTTGTCCTTCATAATACAATATTCATCACGATTACATAGTATGAAATAAAAAGTAGCAAAACACAGGCGAGGGTAGTTCAATTAAATGCAACATAATCTCTGCCACAAAAAAAAAAAAAAAAAAAAAAAAAAAAAAGAAAGAAAAAAGAAAAAATAGAAAAAATAGTGCTATAGCTAAAATCAGGTTCTGATGAAAGGAAAAAAAGAAAATATATTTCCACACATTTTTTAATTATATAGAATTTCCTCAAACATGATTTTTCATAATATATTCCATTAAGTTAACATCATATTTGAAGAAAGAGCATTTTCCGATTTCATTTTAAGCCTGATTTTGAGCAATTACGGTGTCATTGTTCCGCGGTAGAAAGGTTGAATTCATTTACTGTGTGGTTATGTTAGTTATGATTGATGTCTCTTCTCCAAATGATAAACCAATCACCCCGATGATGTAATGTCATTTTAAGAGTGCCATAATCACATTTCTCTCAAACTAGAAGCTCTGATGAGTTCTAATAAAGATTTATGGTAGATTAAAGGCCTTCATAATATCAACAATGGATTGCTCATTTGATGAGAGATTTGATTAGATAATTTAAAAAAAAAAAGAATATGAGTTTGCTAAATATATCAAGCCTGGCTTTGAAGAAGGGCATGGACCATCATAAGTAGCATTCGATTGGTCCATTTGCCAAATGAATCATCTTAATGTATTTAGGAGGTCCCCTATAATTGGTGAGGTTGAGACCAGTGGTAGCTTATATTCATGGATAGAGCCAGAGCAATCTTTGCAGGGAGAATTCTTGGCATTTCTATTGCTTTAGATGATCTGTGTTAATGAATATCAGGAGGAGTTAGCTTAGAAGGCAATTCCAAAGCTTCGGGTCAAGTGCAACTAGTTAGTACCATCTCCCCATCCCTCAGGGCATGAATACTGAATCCCTAGGAAACTGTGCCCTCTTCTGCATTCTTATGTTCAGGTGCACAATCTACTAATTACTGAATCCAAAAAAAGGCTGGACTATTGTTGTACTTGGGCCAATTCTTTCTAAGACTTGGAGAGTAGGAGTTGAGACACAAAACCCTCAGAAGTGGAACAGAACCTCGTGTTCAGTCCCTCTGTTCTGTGAACAAGAAAACCCAAACAAGAACTCTGAATTTAGAAGCTGTGTTTATCACAGTGCCTCATGATCAGCTCATTAAATTCAAGTGAAGTGGCACAAGCAGAAAGTCATAGAGAGGTCACACCCCAAACACTTCAGTCTTGGCATGGTATTCAGTATTCATGTCAAGGGAATGCATTTTCATCACAAAACCATATAAAACAAGCACGGGGAAGTCAGAAGCCAATGATAAAAAAAACAGCCGAACTGGGAGGCACACAGATGGGGCATGTGAGGGTGTCCAGGGTCACTTCGCTATGACCATAACCATAGTAATACAAAATTCAATATTCCAGTGTCTCCCCACACTTCACCTTTGAGTCTTGCATGCTTTCACGTGTAGCCTTTGGCAGATTCCTCCCTCAGAAGGAGGTCTGGAGCCTGTTATAACCAGGAAAACCTCTCCAATGGCCGTGACCTTCAATAGGCGCCTCTTAGAACTACCAAGCCACAAAATGACAAATGTGTTTCACTTTGGTGCTCCCCACACCGCCTTCTCCCAGCCTTTGTTTCAGTAGTTGTCATTTTGCTGGAGACTCACAAAATGTCAAAGCACAAAACACCATACAGTTAGACACCGCAGAGTTTCCTTACCACTGCTGGAAGCTTGCTGGGGCCCTGAGCATGCTCTGAGCAGGTAGGAATTGGGGGAGAATTCCTCATCAGGGTTGGTGTCCATGATCTGATGGGAGGTGTTGCTGTCTAGCAATGGCATCTGGCAGCTAACTGGTGGAGGATTATGGGAGCTAGGCAGCTGAGCAGATGGGAGGAGGCTAGACGAGGATGTAGGTGGAATGGGACGACCTGAGAAAGAGGACAGAGGGGTCAAAGGTCAGCAATGAGTGTCATGAGAGCATCCTAAGTTACATTGAAACCAACTCACAATACAAATAAATATATATATATATGTATATATTTAATGTTCCAGATGTGCTTTTCAAAGTGGTTATGGTATTTCTTTACCAGTCCAACTGCATTTCCACTGGTTGTGTGATACTTCATACTTTATGAATATAATTCAGAAAAGGGCATCCATTTGAATGAAATCAGTCTAGAAAAGGTCTAGTTCTTTCTATCTCCTTTGCTGTGATTCGAAGTCCTCCTCCTTTCTCCCTTAATCATCTCCTTGCTGTTCTTCCTATTTCTACTGTTGAGAAATTGTCCACCAACTCTGCCTTGATCCCATCTCTTCTCCATAGTAATTGAGATAACGTTTCCTAGGTGAAAATCGGGTCATATCCTCTTGATAACCTCCAATTGCTTTCCATTGTATGAGGAAAGAAGTAGTAACCCCTCCCCCTATGATTCTGGGCATATCCTACGTTCTATGGATCATAGTTGCTCATCTATCTCCCTTACCATCCTTCACACATGACTCTTTATTCTCCAGTAAACAGGACATTCTTATTTCCACTGCATGAACATGCCAAACAACTCCACCTCCGCATAATTTCATTCACACTTTGATTGATACCTTCCCTTGCTTCTACTGCCTGGCCTGGATTCTCAAGACTTCTGCTTCTCTTCAGTGAAGCTCTCCATGTTTGCTGCTTCAAATAAGAACTACTTTCTCTAGCCTGTCAGCCCATTTCAATATCCTCAGAGACCTTATTATTGCCTGGTACTCAAAATTGTATCCCCAGTGAATGAATAAAAAGGCCACACTCAAAAACAAATCCTTTAGTTTAGGGTGGAAGGTGAAAAGAGGTGGACAGAGCCTGCATTGCTATGCCAGTGGCTTGATCATACATTGCATCATGTGGCTTATTTGGATATCATGACAGAATTCCCATGAGGTAAAACATGGATGCCCCATGCCATAATGAACAGCAGTCAGGCTGGGTGGGTAGTAACCTGGAGTTGACCTTAGGCAAAGAAGGTCCCTTCCACATGGATGACCATCAGAACCTCTTCCTCACTGGTAGCAAACTCCTCACACTGACTCTCAGAGCAATGACAATTGCTGCCTACACATTCGCCAGCTATGCCCTTGTACCCAGGGTCATTGTAACTGTTGCCTGTCTGTTTTGCTTGTAAGGAAACTAATGAAAATGAGCCAGAAGGATTAGCCCATGAAGCTGAGATGTGAGATGAACAGTTGGATTCTAAGAGGTGTTTATGGCTGAAAAGTTGTATTTTCCTGAAGAACTGCATACACAGAGGTGCACTCAGACATTCTGTTAGATACCAACACTTGATGCTGCTTTCATAGCTGTATTTTTTTCCTGATTTGTTATTATTAAGTGCACTATAAGGTACCCAGGATGGATGATTTTGGTTCAACCAATACATGTGTAATTGTTTTGAATTCTAAGGATTCCACCATTCTGCTCTCAGATCTAGTGAGGAGCCAGAGGGGGTTCAGATGATAGAAGCAGGATGGTGAAATGTACTAAGATAGGATACCACAGGGGCAGAGGAAGGAGATGTTTGGCAGGACTCAGGGTTAAAAAAGTGCATAAGGTCATAGCCAACCATTGGACTGAGCACAGGGTTCCCAATGGAGGAGCTAGAGAAAGGACCCAAAGAGCTGAAGGGGTTTGCAGCCTCATAGGAGGATCAACAATATGAACTAACTAGTACACTTAGAGCTCCCAGTGACTAAACCACCAACCAAAGGGTATACATGGCTCCAGCTGCATATGTAGCAAAGGATGGCCTTGTCAGTCATCAATGGGAGGAGAGGCCCTTGGTCCTGTGAAGGCTCTATGCCCAGTGTAGGGGAAGCCAGGGCTAGGAAGCAGGAGTGGGTGGGTAGGTGAGCAGGCAGGGAGGGGATAGGAGGTTTTCTGAGGGGAAACCAGGAAAGGGGATAACATTTGAAATGTAAATAATGAAAATATCTAATAAAAAAAAGTGTGTAAGGATTCCTGAAAGAGTGGAGGCTTGAGTAAGTCTCTGAAGAAATGCAAGTGACTCTGCGGGGAGAATATGGAAAGAACAGTAGTAAGGAGGCATTAAACCACTGTCAGCATGTCACCCTTTAGAGGGACAGAAGTGACACAACATTGAGGATATAAGAAGCCCTTAAAGTTGAAATGATTTTTAGATTTTAAAATTTATGTGTCTCTACATATGTTTCATAGAAGTCTGAAGAGGGTGTAAGATCTTTTGCCAGTGGATATGAGCTGACCAATGTGGGTGCTGGGAACTGAACTCGGGTCCTCTGGAATATCTGCTCTCAGCCACTGAGACATCTCTCCAGCCCTAAAATCTAAATCTTGTGTTTCTTACCCAACCACATAATGGAAATGATCACAAAACATCCTTGCTATTGTCAATGGGTAAATGGAATGATTTGAGGTGTCCAATACATTCATAGCTGTTGGGGAGCAATAGAAGACATGGTGTTTTTGTCAGGTGCTCTGGACTGAGTGCTATGGAGTTTTATTAGAATCAATGCTAGCACTGAATCAATAATTCTCTCATAGTCATTTTAACAATAAGGCTATACCTACCACCATTGTAACTTTTACTCCTTGTTGCATGGTACCGCCCTGTCACTCACTGCATGCTCTGTTTCCTTGTATAATCCTTCTTAATCCTCAGAACAATCTCGTCATGTTAGAATGACCATGTATTCCCATAAAACATGAAGATAGAATATTCTCATTTTATAGATGAAACAGAAACAAAGAGGCTAAGTTCAACAGTTAGAAATGTCAAAAGTGGGGCTTGCACTTGGGCTTCTCTTTCTGAAACCCACCCTGCATCTACTCATGGTGCTTGCCCAAACAGCATGGTAATATGGTGATACAAACAATAACAATAAACAATGATAATAATAAATAGTAATGATAATGTAAAGGGTAAGAAACATATGCAAGAGAGATACTTCCATGGTACCTCTCCTCCCTATCCCAAGGCTTCCTCTGGATCTCAAGTAGTTGAGGTTGAATAACCATACATAGCAGTTATTATCCTACAGAGCTCCAAGTAGTCACTGTCAATTGTTCTGAAGTTTGCAGTGATGTTACCCTCTATCCTCCTTCAAGGTTTCTGACTGCAGATGGTTCTGACTGGGCCCTGTGCACTCAGTGTTGACATCCACTTAGTAACAGGGCTCAGGTAGGGAGAGATTTCAAAGTTGCAGTCAATAGGCATTCAAATGTGTGCTACTGAGGCATAGCTGGAACTTCGTGTTGGAGAACAAGAATGGCTGGAAGCCAATTTTTAAAAATTCCTTTGAGTGACTGAGGTGGAGTTAAGGTTCAAGTGTGGTTTTCCAGGAGCCTGATAGGATGGTTGCTGTCAAATCATTCTTTCCATGAACTTCTGGGAATTTTGTTGAGCATGAAGTCATTTCATACAGTACAGACACAACAGAGCTTTTTAATATCCACAGATACTGACAATAGAGGAAGAGTCACAACACCGTTCAAGTGCTTGGGTTGCTTCGTGTACTGTAACTCTGCATCATAGGACTGAGTGACTTGCATTATCTCCCCATACCTCTTAATTCCTTGATTCTGCTTTGGTACTTCCCTCCATTCAGCTTGCTGGTAGCCATCACTGCTTGGGGAATTTCAGAGTCACTAGATCTGCCCTGAGTCAGAGAGTGTGCTGCTCCCTGTATGTTAGGTCATTTGCTAAGTTTGTTCACTTAGGATGCATATTGCCCCTGACTATTCCAACTGACAGAGACCATCTGTGTAGATACAAACAGATTCCAAAGTACAGGGGAGAGAGCTGGAACTTACGCGGCTCCCTTTGTGGACTCTGTTTTCTTACAGAAAACCTTAGTATGGGTGGGCAGCTAACCAGGTGGCATGCTCCAGCCTGATTCGCAGATTATGGCAGAAGCTCTTTACTCCCAACTCTTTCTCCAGTTTCTTTTTGAATGAGCACAAAGTCCCCCAGCAAATGTATGGAAAACCACGCTGAACTGATTGTTACAAAGCAAAGTGGTACCTTCAGTATGTCATTTGTTGAGCTTCTATGGACTTGCTCATGGGCAAGTGTGTACACACAGGGGTTTTCTGAGAACCCCATGTAAATTGAACTCTGATTATCTCCAGGACGGGATCCCCTGTGACCTTAAGCATAGAAACTAATTCAGTTTGCTAATATATCTGTTTTCAGATAAGTAAGGTTTTGTATTATTTTTTCCACTTGTAAAAAATTCTGTTATAGCTAGACAAAGCAATTCCACACAATGTCTGATAGATGGGTCGTGGCTGTTGTCATGCCATGTGGAGGATGCTGGTATGCCCTGTCTTCCAGTGGGAAGATAGTGACATCATCAATTAAAAAACTCATAGACATGGATGAGGAGAGGTAGCAGATGTACAGATCTTATTTGCCATCCATGCTCCAGGCTCTCAGTCTTCACCCACTGCAGTCATCCCTGAAAGCTTCATCATACACCATCTGTGGTGGGAGAATATTGCTCCAACTCCCATTGCGTCCATTACAGTGCCATTTTGCTGCTCAGACAGATTTAGATCCAGACTTGGTCCAACAAGTTCAAAAAGGCTGCAGTTCCTTCTCATCCTCCCCAAACAATAAATAGTAACTGTGAAATTGATGCTCTGCCTGGCCATTTTTAATATATTCATTAATTTATGCCAGGGGGTGTACTGGAAAGCAATTCCCCAAATTCACTTCAAATGACTTGTTCTTTTTCATTGGAAAGATGAATGGTGAGCTGATATTAAAGTGTTCGGTGTTAGGCAATACATAATTGATTTATGTAGTGATGGGGTGTCAGGATATTTGGTGGAGCGCAGAGACGTGCTTAAGACACGACAAAATGAAAGGCAGCACCAGGAACAAATATAAATCTGATCGGCCTCCCCGATAGTTGCTTTGTCTTGTTGCTGTGACAAAATAGTTAATGGAAGAGAGCCACTTAAGGGAGGGTTTATTTGTTCTCTTAGTTCAAAGGTGGGAATGTCATGACAGCAGGACCTTGAGATCATGGGTGCTATAGCATCCATAGTCAGGAGGTAGAAAGCAAGGAATGTACAGCCCCTGGACCCCACTATTCATAATGGGTAGGTCTTCCAAACTCAATTGCCTGAACTAGAAAATCCCCCACAAAGCACACTTAGAGACTAGTCTCCAGGGCAACTCAAGACTTTATCAAGTTGACAATGGAATTACCCACCACACTCCTTAGCAATTCCGCATAGGATGTGATCTTGCTTTACACTGAGAACTAAACTAAATATTTCACACATGCTTTCTCTTTTAGCACTCGAAACCTTTTCAAGAACTAATTACATTTTCATTTCTTTCCCGCTCACAGGTAGGAGAAGCTGAAACCAAATATTGCCCCATTAGCAAGTGCAGATCTGTGGTTTGAACCCAAGTAGTCTGACCCCCCAAGCCTTGTGTGGTACATTCTACTACTGCCTACATCAGAGAATGGTGGGCAAAAAGTACCCATTGCTACTGTTCTGGAATGCACTACGGAATTTATCCCAAAGGGGGTAACTAAGCACAGGCAAAAGCCAGGCTTCTGCAAAGAGCCAAGGTGACGACTGGCAGAGTCAGTGGCTTATAAGGGGGAAAAGACATTCTGGAACCAAAAACTGAACATCTCTTGTGGTACCATAAGTTTAAGGACTTAATAAAAGTCATGTTTTTCATTAAAGTTGAGTTCAAAAGGACTGTTGTGATTCAAGCAAAAACAGTTGGCTAGAGTGTTTAAACAACTTTCCTTATGGCTCCTACTTCCTGCTATTGATTTAGATGTCACCGTCACCTTCTTCTTCTATAGAAGGTGGAGGTGGAATCTGGGAGAGGGTGAGGCTACAAGGATGTTAGACATCTTTCCACTGAGAGGGAATTCTGCTTGTGAATGAAGTGAATGAAGGATGAGCAGGTAATGAAAAGCTGAAAAGAACATTAATGATTATGTTGGTAGAACATCTGGATTGAGCCAATCCTGAAGCACCCTTGCCTCCAAACTTTTTAATATGTGAATCAATTTATTCTCCACACTAACATCTTTTGTTCTTCTCTTAACCTAACTTTGAGTTTGTTGTTGGCCCTTAGGGGAGGTATGTATTAGGAGTGAAAAGCTCTCCTTTGTCCTCATGTAAACACCAAGCAAATCAATTTACAGTATTGGTAGGAATTAAACATGGGAGCTTGTGTATGTTTGAGAGAGGTAAAATTTGCCTGGAGTAAGTCTAGGTACTCACTGAGAGGCATGCACCTTCTCTAGGAGCTGGGAGAGCCCTGCTTGTCATGAGAGAGTTGAAAGCTTCTACCAAGGCAGGGAACCCATCAGGAAGAATGCTAGAGTACAGCTTTAGGTTATGTGCCCTTACCCAAGAATTCTCCTGTCTGGCTTTCGTAGCTCCTCTCAATGAGGTAGTACTGGCCAAACAGGATCTGTTTTATTCTATATCCCGTTGTGGAAAGTGTGTGTGTGTGTGTGTGTGTGTGTGTGTGTGTGTGTGTGTGTGTGTGTGTTCTAGAGTGCAAGACCTAATTATCTACTGAACTCACTCAGTTAAGAATTTTCATGGAAACAAATTATTTTCAAAAGGTGTTTCTGGTAAAACCCTACTGATTGCGCACAAGCTATTGCGAGTAATTTGTTGGGAGGGAGGTGAACATTTGGACTGGTCCCAGTTAAAGTGCCTGTGCAGGGGCACCGGCATGAACTGACTTCACAGTTTGAGGGGATGTGCACTTGGGTATTGTCACTACATCTCACCAGGTTGTGTGTTTACACATCACACCTCCCAAGCAGCTCTGCACTTCAGGAGGTGTAAAATTCAGATCAGGTTATAGACGGAGGTTAGAGTTCACTTTTTAAATGCTTTCTGCAACGCTTTATGCCATATGCCACGTCTTTCATATTCATGAAGTAAGATGCAATGAATCAGTACAGCTTACTCTTCTGAAGATACAAACCTTTCCTCAGGCAGGGACAATACTTCTTATTAACATGTTACGGATCTTTACACACTTTCTTTTAAATGAATTTTTGAGGATTTTAATGTGTGTAAGTGTGTGTGAGTCTGTGTGTGTGTGTATGTGTTGGTACCTGTGCAGGCCAGAAGAGGGCTTCAGATTTCCTGGGCTGTTGTGAACTGCCCCATGTACATGCTGGGAATCAAATTCAGATCTTCTGCAAGAGAACCAACTGTCCTTTGCTGCTTAGCCAGCTTTCCACCTCCTTAAACACTTCCTGCCTGGAAAATCTATTGGTACCTTCATTACTATCTCTAGGATGAGTCATATTATTTGTTCATATGCAGTGCCTCTGGGCAGAATGTTCTATGGGGATGGGTATGCTCCTTGTCTACATTTGGCCATGGTACACTTCACGTGAGGCTACTGGAACTGGGAACTAGCCTCTAATTTTGTAGAATTTTAACTGACTTATATTTAAGTAGTTCTTGGGGAGCCCATAGCTACCATACTGAGCAGCACAATCTAGACAGCACTGTATAGATTAGATCTTAAATGTCTACCCAAGTCCCATATAACAAACCTTGGCCCTTAGTGTGGCACTGTGGAGACAGGGAAGCTACTAGAGAGCTTTTGGTTACTGGGTTGTGCCAGTGTAGAATATTGTGGCACTCTGATCTATTCCCATGAGATCTGAGCTCTCTCATGGAGTCTAATGTGCCATGCTGCCTCAGCACAGGCCCAAACAAGAGGGAGTACTCAAGGATAGACACATACCTTTAAAGTTGTAAGACAAAGCAAACAAGTTTCTCTTTTTAAGTTAACAGCATCTTTATAAAATGACTCCCATATTATGGTTCTGGATTATCTGATAGTGATGTCTCTCCCTTCTGTCTCCCTTCCATACAAAAGCTAACATACTTCTGAATGCACAAACTTCCTCATGTCCCACATCTTAATCTTTACAAGACTGCCTGCCATTTACACAGCACAGTTCTATTTCATAATTACATTAATCATTAATTAATTAATTGTGTGTGTGAGGAGGCATGTGCCATGGCATGCATGTCAAAGTTGTATGTGGAAGTCAGAGGACAACCTTTAAGAGTTCATTCGCTCCTTCCATCATGTGGGGCCCAGGGATTGTGGGTCATCAGGCTTGAGAGCAAGCAACTTTCTTCACTGAGCCATATTTTAGGCCTCCTCGTTCTAATTCTTGCATAGAATTCACTTATTATTTATATGCCAACTGCACCAAAGCAATGTATCAAGACATCTGTTTATTTCCTTCCTTATCTCCCTCAGTGTTCATCTATCTCCCCTTCTCGTCAGTGGTTTTAAAACCCACCTAAAAACCTCCTTAGAGACTTGGGCCCTGGACTGTCTTCTTTATAGGTACTTTTTCAGCCTCATACCCACTGGTATTCTGAAACATGCTCCTATCATTGTTTTTGTAACACATTAGTCTGTGTATTTGTCTAATGCCTGGCCTTTAAAGAGACCATGAGTCACCCTGTCCAGAGACAGTGTGTTATACTTCTTGTGTCATAGTGCCCAGCCTAAAGCAGTACATGACAGATCACACCACAATTGGTCAATTATAACACTTTACCCCACAAACCTTAAGGGATTTAAACCAATATTCTCAGTACTGACTTTACTGTTGGGTATTGTCTTTGGTTTTAGTTACTTAAAAAATGAAGTTTATTATAATACCACGAGCATGACAGTAACAGAGTTGACTCTGATTATAAATATGCATTGCCCATTTACAACCAAGTGGCTTAGAACATCAATCCACTGCTTCACGTGGGTGCTTTAGTCACCTTCCAAGCAGCCTGTCTGAACAACATGCAGAAGCTAAGAGACACGCTGAGAAGTGTCCCTGCCCTGCCTGACCCAATTCAACATTACCACTGTCAAAGGCAGTTAGTGAGAAGAAAAGTTCCACAGAAAGATTTAAAAGTCCCTAGGTCCATGCTGAAGTTTAATTTCCAAAAGCAAACATCTTTCAGGACATATCTTAATGTGTAGTTCATTTTTACATCAACTTTGTGGTCCCAAGTGAAATTCGAATGAAAAAAAAAAAACATGCTGGCAATTTCCAAGATCAATTAAGCCGTCCTGATACACAAGGTGTCATCTCTTGGCTCTTTGTAAATATTCTTATATTTAATCATACAGGAAACTTTTAGGGTAGGCAGCATCATCCTATTTTAAGGATGAAGCAGCTCAACTACATGGAGTTGGAAGTTGAAAGGGAGGAAGGATTTGAAATCAGATATTCAGGATCCAGGGCTCATACCACCATTCAGAGGAAATGAGGATAGGTCTGAACAAATCTTTATTAAAAGATTGGTATGAGGTACCAGTTGTTGGTATGATAATATAATTTGTATGGGGCCACACTGAAGTTCAAATCTCAGTTTTCTCATTGACTTACTGGGTGACTCTGGACAAGTCCCCTGTCTTTCTTTTCTTTTCTTTTTCTTTTCTTTTTTTTTTTTTCTGTGCTCAAGTGTTGATAAACAAAATGTGTGTAAACACTCTTCACCCGTTATTATAAGGATTAACGGAGACATTTATGTGAACTTTCTGAAGTAAATGGTAAGTATTATTATCATGCATAAAGGGAAGAAGATAGATGTAGTACTCCCCTTCAGGACCCTTTGAGGATTAAATCATAACATATATGAAAGTACACTGCAAATGTTACAGCACTCTACAAATGGTAATGGCTTTTACTCTCGTTATTGCATGCATTCCTTTTCCAAGGCTTTGTCTGCAGATAGCAAACAGTTCTCACCCGTATGTCTGTGTTTTGCTATGTGCTTTAGGGACAGCAGAGATAAAACATGAGCTCTGGGCAGCAGATACATGAACTATTCCATCTCCTTGCTGCCAACATTCACACAGTCTGCCTATTCCTTGTTGGACGGTCCTTAATAAGATGGTAAAGATTACACGCCTTGAGAATCTGCCTACCAATACTCTGTCAAAAAAAAATCTCCAAGATATAGAAAGACTAAAGAGTCTCAGCCACAATGTAGTCCCACACCAGTGAAGAGATTAACACTCGTTCATAGTGCCTGAATTTTGAGTATGAAAACATGCTGGGCAATACATTTAGGGTACTTCATAGTTGGGAATTTATGGAATTCTTTTATCAATACTATGTGGCAGGTGCTGATCCTTGTTTTATAGGAATAAAATGAAGCTTGTAGAGACCTAGAAGTATGAAAAAAACCCACAGTAAATAATTAACAAAACTAAGATGATATAGCTACATAGTGTGTCTTTCACTTCTAGAGTTGTAGAGAGAAAAGAGCCATGAATTTCATGTAGGCTAAGGCAGGATACCTGGCTGGAAAGGCAAACACTGTAGAGATAACTTATGGTCTACAGTGAGTGTTCACCTTAGCTTTAAATCCTGTAATCTTTAAATATCATGTTGCTTATATGACAAGCATGGTGTGATAGTTAGCTTCACCCCCCCCCACACACACACACCCAATCAACTTGACACAGGGTAATTTGAGAAAAAGGGACCTCAATTTAGAAAAAGTTTCTATCAGATTGGTCAGTAAGCAAGTCTGTGGGGGGTGTTTTTTGACTAATAATTGATATGGGAGAGCTCAGTCCATTGTGGGCAGCATTACTCATGGGCAGATGGTCCTGGGTTGTATAAGAGAGCAGGCTGAGCAAGCCATGAGGAA
This sequence comes from Mastomys coucha, assembly GCF_008632895.1. Taxonomy (NCBI): domain Eukaryota; kingdom Metazoa; phylum Chordata; class Mammalia; order Rodentia; family Muridae; genus Mastomys; species Mastomys coucha. The sequence continues at coordinate 31,767,622 of NW_022196911.1, forward strand.
TAAACTAGCAAACAGTGCTCCTCAGTGATCTCTGCTTCATCTCCTGCCTTGAGTTCTGCCCTGACTTTCCTTCATGGTAGACTGAAATCAAAACCTGCAAGCCAAACACACCCTTTCCTCCCCTGTTTTGATTTGGTTATGGTGTTTATTACATAATAGGGGACAAACTCAAGCCCATGGGAATCAATAATTAGGCCAGCCTTAAATGAGAATTTGTATCCTAGCAGACGTGTACAATCTGCATTGTATTTTTTCTCACCTCCTCTAATCCTGGCTTAATTTTTTTTTCCCAGGAATGTCAGAATGAGGCTTCAGAATTTTCTCTCTGTGGCTCTGTGGGAGCCTTGACTTCAAAGGCTCCTGTGAGTACTCTCTGGGAAGACTATGCATCAGTGCAGAGAGCTTGGAGGCCTGAGAACTTTTAGAAGGCAACCTTAAAGGACAGAGAGAATCGGTAAGGGAGAAGAAGAGGAAGAAGACCGTCATACCTGAGGACAGGTGCCCAAGCTCACTGTGCATCAGTTGCATGGTTACCCGCCTCTAGCTTGGGTGTGAAACAAGTGATTTGTATTTGAGCTACTAGCATCCTGGTTAGTTGTGGTTGAAAAGCTGTGACTAGAAGGGCTTCATAGACTTCCATGAATTGGTCACTGGACCATAGAGTCTTAGATCAGCTCACACACATGCACACACATGCACACACACACACACACACACACACACACACACACACACACACTCACTCTAAATTGACCAGTGTCAGCAAAAATTAATATGCACCCACAGGCAGTGTTGGCAAAGGCGCTATTTTCATAAATAATGCCTTCCTCGCCTTTTACAAGCCTGTTTGAAGACCTGCAGTGCATACTGGCTACAACTCAAAGCCCATCTAATGAAAGTACCTCCACTGTCAGCAATCTTAATGTCACTTTAAAGAGTGTGAAATGTTGCTAAATGTGTCAGGAAACAATTAGATAACATAAGAGGCATGTTTTCTCAGTGCACAGAGGAATATATTATGCAGGCAGGAGATAAACGCAAAGTTTTCTGAGCTCCAGTGCATTCAACATTCTCCCTTTCCCCCTCTCTCTTTCTCTCTTTTTAATCCAACAGAGAAATTGCTTGGCAAGAGTAAGCCCTGTTTCAAATACTTGGAGAAGGGAGAAAGGCCTGCTTTGCTTCTGACTGCTGTCGGTTGAGCCCTGTGCTATCAGGCTCGGCGAGATACAAACAGTCTTCCACTCAAATTAAATGTGTGCCCTCCTAATTAGCATTATAAATATAGGTTTCTCTGAGCCAGAGTTGATAAAATTACAGTGCTGGCCTGGAAGGGAACCGGCAGCTCTCCTATGTGGAAACAATGGCTATAGATTGTGCATGGTTAGAACAATGCCCGCAGAGCCTGCCCCTATCTTCAGAGGTCAGCCTGGAAAAAGAAGGTAAATGCCAAGTGGGCTGACATTATGACAGCCGTTGGAGCCCAGATGCAATCTGGTCTTTGAATGGCGCGATGTAAAGCTTGGCTCCTGCACTCCTGGGAGAAGGGATCTCACTGCACAGCTTCTTTGTAGAGATTTTGTCATCCCTACCACCTGTAGGGTTCTGAATGGAACCTCAATGCCACAGGCAAGGGCTGGCTACAACAAAAATCTTTCTGGCTACCACCCCGGCACCGCTCTCCATGGTCCTGAAATAACATTCACCAACATACAACTGGTAGCATCTTCCATTCTCTACCCTGCAGTTCATTTGCCTGGCGTCTGAAGCAATTTTGAATGAAGTCAAGGAAGCAACAAAGTTGAGAGTGAAATAAAATAGAGACACGGGCAGAGACTGTGATAGGCATAACCAACATATGACTGTCAGGACTCAAAGCAAGGAATGGGATTGTTTTGACATTGTGTTTAAGTAATCCTAGTTGCTGAACCAGATGCAACTCCCAAACAGGGTGGGAATGCTGGAAAGTCTCAGTGAGTGAGGAGTTTGTGAGCCAGGAGCATCATGGATTGCCATTGTGGTCATGCACAAGGAGGCTTGTGTGAGCAACTAGCAAATGCCATTATGTTGATGTATCTGAAGAGTCAGCATCTACAGACAAATACAGAATACTCACCTCTTTTTCTTCTTATGGAAACAAGGCTATCTTTTACATATTCAGGACAAAGGCTATGGTGGGCGGTGCCTTACACAGTTTACATGTAGTTCTACTGTTACGTCTTGAATTTGGGGCTACAAATGATCTTCTGCTCAGTCTCTCTGCAATTCTTTTATATAGAATAGTGTTCAAGCTAGTGTTCTTTTCCAGAGATGAGGGGGACAAAGTTAGAGACTGAGCTATTTAAAGTCAAAGCAATCTATGCTCAAACTCCATCAAATAATAGTTCTATCAGGATGCTTAAGTGCTGTTAACTGACCAAACACTACATATTGTTGATGATAAAACTGTGGTTTAATATAAAAAAATGGCTTGTTCCAGACCACATATCAAGCAACTGACCTAAGTTGATGAATTTGACTACCAATAATATTCTTCTCTGATCTTTAAGTTGGGGAGAAGCAGAAAACCTAAAGTCCTAAAGTATAAACAAAGACAAAGAAAATATAGCTTCCCAGAAAATCATATAATTGAGTCATAACTCTATAGTATTTATGCTCATAACATTACACTTTTATTGGCCAAACTATGCTTTTTGAAATACTGTTTTTTCGGGAGGGGGATTTATATACTTGTCCCATGAAACATTATGCTAGCCATTGGAGCCCATGAAAGACAAGGTCCACAATGAAGTAGTTCATGAAGTGGGAGACAGAAGGAGAAATTGGCACAGGAATGAGGCTCCAATAGCACACCATGCTGGCATGAGCACATCAGGGCTGCTGATCCTTTCTGTTCAAGGATGATGATATCTTCAGAGCCAAGATAAGACACTGATTGCCCAGGCGATAAAATTAAGATGGATGTAGGCTCTAGAAATAAGGTTAAAGGCTGTACAGCTCTTGATCTTAGAAAAGAGTTAGGGGAAGGTGTAGCAATCCTCAGGTAATTGAGTCTTGACCCAAGGAAGAAGAAATGGACTTCCACAAGTTGGCTTAGCTGTCATGACTAGAAATGATAAAAGTTAAGGAAGACAGATTAAGCTTTGTACATACTGCTTTATGTAGGCCTCTCCACCAAGAGCTATTCCCAAAGCGAGGGAATCCCTAAGGCCTATGCAGCATCATTCTTGCCAGAGTATGAACCATTCTCTCAATCACTCCCTGTGCACACATTTACAAACAACTATAGCATCCCAGCCTCTAGTCTAGGAGGCTGTTGAATTTACATCCTGGTAATTTGATTTTTTCCTTCTTCCAAGGTACCTAACAGTCTCTGTGCAGAAAGTGATTAATAAATATTTGTTGAAAAAATGTGAAAACATGTAGAGAGCTCTTTGATGATATAACATCAGGGCCAACACCCTTGTAAGATAATAGGTAAATCACAGGATTTATCTTACCCTTGGTCATCAAAGAGTTAGACCATGTTCTGGCCATGAGTGAGAAAGGATTCTAGGCCTTTCAAGTTCAGCTCTTGCTCTAAATCTTCATCATTTTGTAAGCATTCTTGTCACAATCTCCTGGGGTCAAAGAGACAGAGGATCATGTTGAAGATAGCTCAAGAGTAAACTATTTGCTGGGGTATTTTCCCAACAGAAGCCAGGGATGTATTTTCCTTCCTGTCCTCTGAATATCTTGAAAAAAATTTCATTCCCAGCTGAAAATTAAGACCCATATAGATTTATGCATCCTTAGAGGACTTAACTTTATTTAAAGGAAACATGTCACCATGTTGAAACTTAAGCTCAAATTAATTATAACAAGTGTAATATTTGGCCAGCCCGAGTCTCATGATTCAATGTTCCTGCTTGATCAGTTTCCAGAGCTAAATGAGAGTCTATAACCATTCTCGATGTAATAACACTTTTTTTTTTTTTTTGCTTTTATGACTGCTTTCATCTGTGGATCTCAAAGCATGGTACAAACAGTAATTAACATTCACCTGTGAGGTAAGGATTCATTCTTTACCTCATCTGGCAAGTATGAGGGAGAAGGAGGAGAAGGTGGGTAATGCCCAGGGAGAAACTGGGATGGTGGGTTCTCTATCCCTACCAGGCTTTCCTGTGATCTCAGTAAACTAGTCATGCTGTTTGCAAAGAGAAGTGTTGGCAGACATGGGCATAAACTAAAATGGCTTCTACCTAGCTCAGAATGATGGTGAAGAAGACAAAGAATACTAGGGGAATTTCCACTCAAGTTCTTAGCCAATCTAAGAAATTTTACAAATGCTTTCCTTTCTCCTCCTCTTCCTTCTCCTCCTCCTCCTCTGCCTCCTCCTCTTCTTCTTTTTCCTCCCCTTCTTCCTCTTCTTCCTCATCTTCTTCCCTTTCTGACTTTGAACTACTTTCTTTTCCTTCTTCCCTCTCTTATTTCCTCTGCCCCTTCTCTCCTTCCCTGTCTTTATTCTGTTTCCTCAGTAATTAGTTATGACTGTCTAATACATGCTAGCCTCAACTATATGGATGAGGGCTATGAGATTTTAAAAACAAACAAGTAAGCAAACAAAAAATTCTTGCTTTCTTGGAGCTTTTATCTTGAGGGAGGCAAAAAAAAAAAAAAACAAAACCAAATAAATAATACTAAAATCATGTAAAAATCTGAATGCAGCTCTGGCTTGTTATCTCTATATCTTGCAAGGTAGGTGTGTGTTATCTTCAGTAATAAGGTCTTATGAATGCTCTGGTGGGCAACGAGAAGGAATAACAAGATACAGTGTTTTGTGTGGCTCTGGTAGCTCCCTGGTCAGCAATTCATAAGGAAATATCCCACACCTGGCACTGGGGTTTTGTTTAACTATTTCCATGACTTTTAGGAACAGTCTTATCCAGTTAGAACAACAGCTCCTTAACTTTGTAATTTTTTAACTTATATTTTAATTGGTTTAGAAAGTAGTTCAATTTCATAAGTCTTTTTTGTACATCCTTTGTTTTGGTTAACCCATTCCCACTCCCTCACCCCCTCCCACCCTGTACTCCCATGCCTGCTTAGACTCACTCTCTCTAGGATCACTCTTCTCTGCTTTCCTTTAATCTATGTTTTATCATCCCTGTTCCCTTAAGGCATCCAACACCCTAATGTGCCCTTTCTACTTTCTGAGCAATTACAATATTCTAGGTCAAATATATAAATCTAAATATTTGAAACTAGAATCTACATATGAGAGAGATATGACATTTGTCTTTCTGTGCCTGTATCCAATATATAATTTTTTCTATCTTTCATAGTGCCAGAAGGTATTATGTAGGTTGTTGAAGAAAGGGCATCAATATTTTATCCAGCTGTGAACTTTGTGAGTTATAATATCAACTTGCCTTGAGAGTTATAATATCAACAAGATGTCCACACTGGTGCAATATTGGCATGGCAGTTATGGTGATAACCAACTGCTCTATGATTGGATTTGAGACTGGCCCCACATGAAAAAATTCATCCATAATACTTTAAACATGGTAAAAGCCCATGGATGAGAAGATCATAAGCCCTAGGAGAGAACTTATTACTTTGAATTGATATAACGTCTAATTGCCGTCTAGATATTTAAGTTTATACCCATAGACAAAAGCCATGTTCACCTTCCAATCTGTCTGGGCTGGTGCCCTGAGCAGACCTTGGGTGCAAGCTCCTGCAACCAGTCCAACAACACCCAGAGGAAGCTCTACTCCCAGGTGCTCTAACACGTCCAGAATCAGAGGTGAGGAGGACACAACATCTGTCCCAATATCGGGAGTAACTGGGACCAACAGGACCCAGGCACACAGGAACTCCGCCAGCCCAGTGGCTTGGGTTGCTTCTGGTCTGTCTGGGCTGGCCAGCCAGTGCCCTGAGCAGACCTTGGGCACAAACTCTGCAGCCAGTCCCAAAACACCCAGAGGAAGCTCCACTCCCAGGTGCTCTAACAAGCCCAGGATCCCAGGATCCCAGAAACACAGGATCACAGAGACAGCTTGACTCTGAGGAGTTCTGACACAACCAGGATCACAGGAAGGACAGGCAGATTTAGCAAAGGCAGGTAGCACTAGAGATAACCAGATGGTGCATGGCAAGAATATAAGCAACACAAATCAAGGTTACTTGGCATCATCAGAACCCAATACTCACACCATAGCAAGTCCTGGACACACCAACACATCTGGAAAAGCAAGATTCAGATCTAAAATCACTTCTCATGATGATACAGGACTTTAAGAAAGTCATAAATAGCACCCTCAAAGAAATACAGGAGAACACAGGTAAAGAGCTAGAAGCTCTTAAAGAGGAAACACAAAAATCCCTTAAAGAACTACAGGAAAACACAATCAAACAGGTGAAGGAAATGAGCAAAACCATCCAGAATCTAAAAATGGAAATAGAAACAATAAAGAAATCAGAAAGAGGGACAGCCCTGGAGAGAGAAGACCTAGGAAAGAAAACAGGAGTCATAGATGCAAGCATCACCAACAGAATAAAAGAGATAGAAGAGAGAATCTCAGGGGCAGAAGACACTATAGAAAACATTGACACAGCAATCAAAGAAAATGCAAAAAGCAGAAAGCTCCTAACCCAGAACATCCAGGAAATCCAGGACACAATGAGAAGACCAAACCTTAGGATAATAGGTATAGAAGAGAGTGAAGACTCCCAAGGTAAGGGACCAGTAAATATCTTCAACAAAATTATAGAAGAAAACTTCCCTAACCTAAAGAAAGAGGTGCCCATGAACATACAAGAAGCCTACAAAATTCCAAGTAGACTTGACCAGAAAAGAAATTTCTCCCATCACATAATAATAAAAACACCAAATGCACTAAACAAAGAAAGAATTTTAAAAGCAGTAAGGGAAAAAGGTCAAGTAACATATAAAGGCAGGCCTATCAGAATTACACCAGACTTCTCAACAGAAACTATGAAAGCTAGAAGATCCTGCGCAGATGTCATACAGACCCTACAAGAACACAAATGCCAGCCCAGGCTACTATACCCAGCAAAACTCTCAATTACCATAGATGGAGAAAACAAGATATTCCATGACAAAACAAAATTTATACAATATCTTTCCACAAATTCAGCCCTACAAAGGATAATAGATGGAAAACATCAACATAACGAGCAAAACTACATCCTAGAAGCAAGAAAGTAATCTTTCAACAAATCCACACAAACCTAATTCCACTTCTTACATCAAAAACAACAGGAAGTAACAATTATTTTTTCTTAATCTCTTAATATGAAAATTAATATTACCAACATATCCTAATCGATTGAAATTCAAAAATATGAGGAATTAGAAATTTGTTTATTGTCATCCAATGGTCTCTCTAATTTGGTAATTGGAGAAATAGGTCCAATATTGTACAATCCATATACACTTTCCACTTGTTTGTTCATGACAGTGTCTTGCTGTGTACAACATAATGGTCTTGAAATTTTGCTTCTCCTATCTCAGCCTCTCTATTAGTAGTATTGTTTATTTCATGTTTTACACTATACTATGTTTTTTAGAACAGCTTACATATTTCAAAAGTATTTATATACCCAAAAGAAAAGTAGACAATTAACTTGGGAGGTGGCTTGTAAGAGAACAAGGAGTGAGACTGAATGCTTTGCTTGACGTTTGTAACTCTTGTATCAAGTTTGAAGAAGAGGACTTTACAAGTTACTCTTTCTCTGAGATGAATGCTTTTCCAAATTATCATAGCCAATGAACCAGATTCTTACCCTCACCTAATGTCTGTGCCACCCTCCAAGCAGAACCATTGTTCATTGAAACAGTTGGTGAATGACTTTATGGATAGACCATCTTAATACACACACCATTTCTTAAATGGATATAACCTGTTCTCTGTGGGCTGAGAATAAATTCACTCACTCAAGTCAAATAGCTTTGACCATAGCAGGACATCTGTATTCAAAAATCCTGCCTACAATTCATTCCTTGTCACAGCAGAACTGTCAACTCTCAGCTTAGCTACGATGGAGGTAAAATCCTTTGGTGATGTGAGGGTCATTGAAGTACAGCCTTATTACAATGAAATCCAATGTCTATAAATTGTTCTTATTTTGGGCTTGTACTACAGTAAGAGCTAAGATTTTTAAGCTCTACTAAATACAAAACAAACAAAAAGATTTAATAAATCTATGTTCATTTAAGAAAATACAAGTAGTGGTGTATTATTTTGAAATATACAGTTAATATATTTGGAGTTATTTAAAATTTATATTGAGGAAAACATACGTAGTTTTCACTATTGCTGTAGCATCTACATAAAACTGTTAAATTGATTGTTGTTTTATATCAAACAACTTTTATAATACCCATTTTCATTGTTAAAATATTTTATAAATTTTAAATTGTAGGTATTGAAGGGGGGTCTCTGGCAGGAGTTGGGGTACAAAAGGGAAATAAGAATGTGATTTAATTCTATTTACTTAAAATATGTTTTTAAA
>NW_022196911.1:31776183-31862595 GCF_008632895.1 Mastomys coucha
TGTTAACAAATTCAGATAAATTAAAATCATGTAACTTTTCTCAGCATAATGCAATAAAACTTAAAAAAGAAAGCCATGTTCAGTCTTAAGTAGAAAGGCCCTCTTTGCAAGGAACTGTAGTGAATGCTCACGGCCACACGAAGTGCTGAGAATACATAGCAGTTTAGCATTCAGCCTTTCATACTGCCTTTAAGGCTCAGGGGACATTGCAAAAAGAAAAAAAAGTAAGATCTGTGCCATATCCAGACAACTCTGTCTCACTACAGCTGTCTCTTACATCTGGATATGATAGGGAAGTCACACACATGAAGCCGTAGCAGCTATGACTGCATGCATGAAGCCTGTGCAAGATCAAGTCAGAGAAAAACCCTAGCTTAGATGAGGGAAGGGGGTCACGATGTTTCACCAATAGCTGAGGAGCTGTGGGTGAATGAATGCTGATGGGAAGGGGAGAATCAGTTTTCTTCAAAAATATGGCCCCTGAGAGCTACACAGGTTCTAGTAGGAGTCCTGCACCCTTATGCATAAGGCAACACTACATGAACCCAGTGAGTTTTTAAAAGGAGAGATTCTGATGGAGAGGTAAGGTAGGAATTAGAGGGAAGGAAATGGGGGTGATTTTGTTCATCAAAGCACATAATATATATGTATGAAATTCTCAAAAAATAAAAGGGAAACAAAACACATCAGTGATCAACATGAAGAGTGCAAGAGCCAGAAAACAGGGTGAAAGTCTGTGGGATTCTATCTTCTGGGCTTGACAACCATGGCAATTGTGATCTCGCAGAAGCAATGGTGATTATCATTGAGCCTACATAAGACTGTGTGTCATCATTCAGTCATGGATTGAGAACAGTCTCATGTGGCCATTCTCTATCCACTGATAGTTTTCGAATACTGGTGTGTTTGGCGTGAGGTTAGTCATTGACTTCAGTTGTGTGATTTTTCTGAGCTCCCCAGTCTCCCAAGGACAGCTGGAAACCTACAGGCCCACAGAAGGCTCTAGTTAGACTCAATGTGTCACATGCAAAACAAAATCACCCGAATGTGAGAGACTTGTAAGGACTGATGGGGGCAGGTAGGATGTAGCCAATGATGGAGTGACAAGACTCACCAGAACTCATTGTTTACATGTATGAAGTTGACAAAGAAAAACATAATAAAAGTTATAAAAACATATGTAGGATAATGGTTATACTTACATAGTTATTATGTTAAAAATCAAAAGGCTATTTATGGATACATAGACAACATGCTTGTGAGTTTATGTGGTTTTAGGAGAAAATAGAGAGAGGTAAGAAGTAGAGAAAATACAGACTGGGTCACGAGGTCACACTACCTAATTCCAGGCCTTTAAAGAAGAACTCCTAGTTGGGATGCACTCACGTTGTTGTGGGGAGCAGTCAGTTTTGAAAGCATATTTTAGATAGACCTGCAGCACAGGTTCTGGAATGGCTACAAACTTGTGTTCCAGGAAGAGCAAGCAGACCAGCAAGGCTGGAACTGAATGAGGAATGAGCAGAGGGAGGCTGCAGAAGCCAGTGTGAGGTCTTTAGATTTTATGCTGGGAGGTTGCTAGTCTGTTCTGAAGCAGGAGTGGCATGGTTTGATGTACAGTTCAGAAAGGTCACCATGGTTACTTGGGTTGAGAAGAGGCCAGAGGGAGGTTGACTGCAGCAATCCAGAGATGATTGGGGTGTGGCCTAGGGTGACGGTGATGGTGAGGATGACCGAAGTGACAAGGGTCAGAATATGGAAATCTTTTGAAGGTAAAAATCAATACATTCTGCTGATGGATGAACATGGGTGTCAGAAAGGGAGCCAAAGACTACTCATGAATAAACATGGCTGAAGAGATTAATTCCTCCTTAGTTTCTGTAACTGTCTCATGCTTGCTTCAGACCCAACTCCATGGAAAAGTAGTCTAAACATTGGGAAATGATAGTAATTGCCGCCTGACCACTCTTATCACACACATACATGCACGCATGCACATGCACAAATCATGCTCTAGGAAGGATGTACCCAGTAAAAGGACTTCTGGCTGTTATAGAACAGACTCAACCAGGCTGACTTAAAGAAATATAAGAAAATATAAGCTGAGAGAGTTGAACTTTCATTTCTGTCTAGGTGCGACAGTGTTCATGCCCCACAGTTAGCAGCTCTCATCAAACACAAGCGAATAACTCCGAACACAAGCCATTTCCCCAGCAAACTCATATTCACATGTGGTACGGAGTAGTAAATTAATTTTGGTCCTCTTCTCTGATTTCTCCTTTAACTTGACCTGATTTTCTTGCAAGCCCCAGGCAGAGTTAATTTGTAGGGAGGGGTGTGTGTAGATATTAAAGAACATGTATTTGTGAGTGTGCATGAATAGATGGGAATCTTTGCTGAAATATTAATACAGCACCTTTTTATTATTATTTATAGGAGAACTGTGTCTGCGGGGCATTTAAAAGAAAAAGAAATGGAGGATAGGTGATGGGAAATTATTTTTTAGCATTCATACCCTTTGCCTGACATATAAATAATACAAATGGGATGGTAAACAGCATTACTGGTACAATTATTGAATAAGCAGAAATGTAGACGTGCAGTGCTATGTTCCCAGTAGTTCTCATGATAGGGAAACAGCTATTTATATAAAGATTAATACCTTATTTTTACTATTCGAATCTTGCCGCAGTTATTTTATTACAAAACCAGAGGAAGTGTTTCTGTCTAAAAGTCGAAATTTTAAAGCTCGGAGAGGAAACAGCCACAAATAAACAGCTTCAATCTATACAGAGCAGGTGAAAAGAAAATAACTTATAGAATGAAAAGCTAGTTTTGTTCGTGTTGAGTGGCCTGCCATTCTAGAGAGACATGCAATATGAATGGCATGGAAAGTGCTTAAACCTTTCCAGAAAAAGCATGCCGAGTCCTATAGGGAAATGTAAACATTTGCCTTACAACTGACACACAGGAGACATCCCTACAAAGTCACATTGCAGCCATCTCCTTAAAAGTATGAGTGAAAATCTCCTCCAGGGGAGTCTCCATTAAAATGGATGCTTCACCCCAGAAGCTCCCAAAGGATTGTGGGACCTTATTTATTTAAATTGCTTGGCTGTCCCCCTGGAGTTCTACCAATGGGGTGATGAGAAACTCATTAGTGCTATTTTCTTTTTAGACTCCGCACCGAAATCTCACAATCGTTTCCTTCCTTTCTTTTTGTAGTATGTGTGATGTACGTGCACCTGTGTGGATGGCTGTGCTGTGTGTCCATGTGGCTCACATACGGAAAAGTCAGAGATCACTTTGATTGAGTGTCTTCTTCGCTATGCTACTATGTCCAGATAGGCCCTCTCTCCATGAACTAGGAGCTCTCCGATTGCCTAGGCTGTCAGGCCAGTGAGCTACAGGAATCCTAGTCACTACCTCCTAGCATGTGAGTGGTGGGGGTGGGAGTTTAAGGCATTGCTACTGCTGTACCTGTCTTCTTCGTGGGTGCTTGGCAATCTGAATGTAGGTCCTCAGGCTTGACCAACAAGTGTTTTCTCACTGAGTTACTACCCATCCCCTATGGTGACTTCCTTATAGTCTTAAAATTGTGTTCCTCTCCCCCCGCCCCCTTTGAACCTCTTTGCCACTGGATGAGTACAGCAATCACAGAACCAGTCCTGCAGGCAGCCGCCTCCCTCTTCTGGCAATTCCTGCACTAATTTGTGAGTAGAGTCTCGTTTACAATGGTGCAAAGTTTGACCTTCAATGGGCCACTTGTGTTCTTTCAGATCCAATTCTGCAGTTCCTTAAATTCTATGAAGAATACACACAACTTCAAATTCCAAATTAAAAGGAGATATAAAAGACCACATCATGCAGATTTGCTTTATACAGTAGAGGCAAGAAAACAAAAACAAAACAAACCAAAATAAACCAAAAAAAAAAAAACCCAAAAAACAAAACAAAACAAAAACCCAACACATCAATGACTATTAAGCCCAGATCTAAAGAGATCAATGCCAGGGCTAACAATTGGGTGCTGTCAAACATTAAACCCACTAAATTCTCATCTTGTTAAATCATCTGATAGCCTTTTCTTCTTTAGTTAAATAGGGATAAATAATAAAAAACAATTTACAACTAAAAGATGCTAGCATTTTGCAGCTGCTGAATGTCTTTTGGGGAGATTAGATTCTATAATGAGGAGATATAACCATCATTTTATAAAAGCTGCTGGTGTCTTGGGAAAAACACCACAGAACACGATTAGAAAAAAGCCCTTCCTTCATGAACCTATTATAGTCATGCGCCAATTGCTTGGCATATGCTTAATGGTGTCTTCATAGCGGAGGATCCGTCATTTGTTACTGTAAATCTTGATATAATAGATTAAGTTCAATTGTACTTTTATTAGTTCCACTTTTGACTTGAGCAGTTTAAACTCCCCACTCCCTACAAAAGTTGAAAACAAGCCAACGAGCCATAATTTTTTTTTTTTTACCAAATATATGTATATATTTTCCAATAGCTTAATTGGAAGCCTTTCTCAATTAATTTAAATATCATTTCAAGCATCCCCTGCTGACGGTTCTCTATTAAGTTTATCAAAGCTGTGGTAATAGGGGCATGAGAGTTATGGAGTGGAGAAAATTCCATGTGTAGCACAGATACAGGCAATAAACAGCTAATATTAGCGTCCTCCTTAAGCCTTCAAAAATCATAAGGTCAATTAAAACAGCATCCGTTGCTATAACGCCAACATTTCTGAAGGAGACAACGAGGCATTGGCTGCTTTCATGGGAGAGACATAAAAAGGATGCAAGAACAGCTAAGTCTATTTCCATTTTTTCTCTTCAATTCTGTCCCAGATCTTGACCTGTGGAGTCCTTGACTGCCCTGAGCAGAGACACAGCCCAGTCTTGACCACAGGACTTATTTGGTTGATGTTGTTTCCCATAAAAGCAGGAATGTCTTCCATCAAAACTAGAGCTTCTGACTATTTGTGGTTTTCATGGCCCAAAGCTTACCCAACTAGCCTCAATACTAGGATGTCAAAGGTTCAAACTGGAAGCCTTTAAAACCTATATTTTGTGCTTAGTAAAGGTGCTTACATTATAAGCCTGGTGACCTGAGTTCCATCCCTTGGACCAATATGGTAAAAGGAGAGACCTGGCTTCCAAAAGCTGTCCTCTGAGCTCCACGGCACATGTGTGTCCACAGACACACATAATACAAACAGACAAACAAACAAACATACATGTGTAAAATTTTTAAAAAATATTCATCTTAAGACAGGAAGGCAAAGGACATCTAGAGTGGGAAATAGTAGGTTTTCTATTCAGTATTTCTATGGTAATCTTGTTTAAAATCCTAGGTAATTAGGATAAATTTTTATGTATCTATCATCTGTGAACATAATTTATTTCTTATATTTACACATGCAATTTAATTCTTATATCTATGTACCTAAAATTCACTCCTTATGCATTTTATAACCATATGATGACTATGCACATATATTCATTTTAGCTTCTCATCAAAGATAACATTTTTAATAGCAGGATTCCAAATTCATGAGTCAGATGACAAACTAAGATAAAACTGGTTGTCTCTTGTGGGACACAACCCATCCACCCTCACTCTGTGGATATCTCTCTTGAAGTATCTCCCCTCCACCTTCACCCAGTCGATGCAGCAGTGATCAACAGCCCAGCTACCCCAGTCAAGCTTCCACTCAATCCAGTTAACAGTTTCAAAACCAGGGAATCTCCACCAAGCTGTTACATTCCCTTGTAAGCACTTTTCAAGGCTAGTCTCTTTTGTGAATTGCACAGAGAATCTGTCTCCTGGCATGGGACAATACTTTGTGCTCCATGCACCCCAAGCATGACAGGACCTAGTCGGAATGACTTCACATTCCTGACTGAACATGAGAAAATCCAAAGTTGTAATTATTTTGTATTTTCTATGGCAACTCAATCTTAACTACATCTCACAAACCCTGTACCTTATCTCGACAGAAGCACTATTAAACTAATTGCAAACTATTACCCCTTGCAAACTAATTTGGGGAAAAAAAGAAATCCACTGAAGTCTTTTCTCAGACACCAGCTGATGGTCCAGTCCTCAGAGTCCAAGGGTTTGGGAAGAGAGCCTATCTTAAAGCGACATGTAGCCTTCCAGCCCTGAATTTCCAGAGCAAGAGCTAGGAAACTGCCAGAATTCTGGGTTTATATTTATTCCTTGGCTCATTGTTAGGAGCTGGGCTGGGTCTTTTTTGGGTGGAATGTGGGAAACAGAAAGAAAACATGTCTAAGTTTAAATTGTGGTTCCTAAAGGGACAAACTTCATTTTCCCTCTCTTCTTTATGTTCTAATATAGGTCTCAGACCCAACCCTCCTGGAGTCACCTCCTTTAGTGGATCCCTTTATCCTCTTTATGTTCCTGAAGCCTTCTACAGTGCATATCACACAGTGGAGTGTTTCTTTCCTCCCACCCAGCTCAGAACAATGGCCCCTGGTTAATAGCTGGTTAGTTAGTCGAGAAAGTTCGGGTCACAGCTAGGGACCTGTATTGGGGTATCTGAGGAGAGGAGAAGCCTAGGCAGCTGAGTTGAGGAGAAGTCTTGTAGAATTGAGGCCTGGTGCTTCCTCTAAGTAGGTAGTTTCAGAATTGAATTGCTGCACTGGCTACCAGCTTGAGTTTGCTGGGGCACTGATGAGTCATAGGTAAGGAGAAATGTCTATATATTACATGACTAGAGGTGATGTGATCTCTAGGTTTATTGTGTAGAAAAAGAAAAAGAATCAGAAGCTAGTATCATAGAAGCAAAGACATGGCTTTTCTCTATATGAGCCACCTTATATGGTAACAGTTGTATCTGCAATTGAGTTAAAGATTCCGATACATGGAAATGAGAAGCAAGCAAGGAAGTCAGAATTCAGGAAGGTATAAACACAGAGCCAAGCAGGTTGAAGTGACAGGAGGAAGGAGTCAGGAGTCTGTAGTAGCTTAAAAAATCTCAGTAAGGGACTCAGTCCTGACTAAGCCTGGACTTAAGTTCTTGTAAGGTCTCAGCCTCTGAAACTATGACACATTTGCTACTAAATGAATACAAGACACTATGTTTGTGGGCAAATTGTTACAGCGATAAAGAAAATACACAATGGCTCTCAAGATGCAGTTGTGGCAACACTTCATCTTCTCTAACATCAGGTTGTCCTACACAGTAGGTGGATAGGAATGGGGTGGAAATAGTAGGATGTTTAGCAGGCTCCCAAGTCCCTCACCGGAGAGATCCGACTTTCTGAAAGCCCTTATGTCAGTAATATCGGAAAGAGTTTGCACTTAGCATGCCAAGGTCTCAACAAACACCCAAAGCTGGAGCTTAAAGCAGTGCTGCTGGGCAGTAAGTGTGGAGGAAAGCCTGAAGGACAAGCTGCATTACCACAGGCTCAGTAGACAAGTCCCTTACTTGTTGCAATGGTTCAGACTCTGAGGAGCAGAGTCCACTCAGTGGAAGGCCGGGAGTCTCATTTGATGCTTATTTTAGATTAAAATAGGAGTTTCTTCTATGTGTATTCTAATGTCTTTGATTGTGTGTGTGTGTGTGTGTGTGTGTGTGTGTGAGAGAGAGAGAGAGAGAGAGAGAGACAGACAGACAGACAGACAGATAGACAGACAGAGAGGCAGATAGACAGACACAGAAAAAGAGAGACAGATAGAGACAGAGATAGAGATATGGAGAGAGAAAGAATATTTAGTCTGCTGATTTGCAGAGGATACCATAGGGGCCAAGGATTTAACTGGTATGCAAATAAAACTTGCATTCTTGTGCAGGAGTGGGCCCCTGGTGCAGAGAGACATTCAAATAAGTGTTAGATGAAGATGCTAGAGAGGAAAGCCATGTGCAGCTAAGAAGAGTATAAGAGAATATCTGTGTGTCAGTCTGAAAGTAAGATCCTCTGATGCCCTTCCCTCGCTGTCCTTTAGAATAGCACAGTTTAGCCGGTAACCTTATGGATTTTAATCTGCACACTCTTGTTCTGCAGGAGACAGAGAAACCAAACTCATTCACATAAAACAGAAGGATACCACTCAAGGAGGATCCAAAGAAGGTTTTCTCTCAGGTAGATAAATGGTCCCTGCTGAACCTGAGTTTTAGGTCAGGAGAGTTCAGGGTGATATGACTGTTGACGATGGTGGCTGACCCTTCACTTTTGAAACATAACTCCTATGCCTCCCCTGGGCTAATTTGTTAGTCACAGACCCCAAACACCCAAGTGTTTAACATTTTGATGTTATTTGGAGCTTTTTTTTCCTTCTGTAGCTTCATTCTTTCTCAATGTTTTAAGATTCTTGGCACACATAAACAGCACAGGACTGTTCTGAAAATGGCACTCAAGAACTTACTGAGCACATACATTTTCTGGCAATCTGTGCACTGCTGACAGGCCAGTGATTCTCCTACCCTCTCTTTTCTGACTCAGGATAATTTCTAAGTCAGGTGATTTTGCCAGTCAGTGTGGTTACACACAGATGGAGAAAAGCTCAGCTAGGGGATGCTGCATGGAACACTTCTAAGAGGTCTGTCTTGAGGGTGTGCATACTGCCACACTAACATTGCCAGCTCATCTCACCAGTATTCACCAAGGCTGCCCATGACAGACAGAAGGAAGGGAAGGCCATATCAAATGCAGCCCTTCAGTGGGAGAGACAGATAGGCAAATGTGTAGCTCTCCTGGTAGCCTTGCAACTGCAATGAAAAACAATCCGTTTCTAATGTCATACATGGAACATGCAGCTCTGCTTGGGAAAGAAGTGGATGAGGGGAGAAAGCATATGTTTTAGAATCAGATACTGCTGGTCCACAGGGGTGAGAGTATTGGAGTGGATGTACGCTCAGATGTCATCAGTGGGTATGAAGGTAGTAAATTGGAAGGCTAGTACTACAGAGGTAGTCCAGATAAGCTGCCCAGAGCCTCCTCCCTGCCTCCATCCAGTAAGGTAAGCTGAAGTTTTGGTACCTCTGAAATGGAGAAAAATAGAACCCCAGAGGTTAAGGATCCTTAGCCAATAGAAAGTGTTTCAGAGTTCTAAAGCTTTGGGTTTTGGAATATTTCCATATGTATAAGTAAATATCTGGGGATTGGGCCCCACATCTAAGTATATAATTTATTTATATTTTAAATATACCTTAAGCATATGGCTTGAAGTTTCAGTGGTATTTTAATTTTTTCCATGGAACAAACTTTGAATCTGCTGAGCCATTGGACTCATAGCACATGTTGGTATGAAAGAAGTTTGGATTTTGGAACAGTTTGGATGAGGGGTTCTCAACCTCTGTACATTTTCTAGTGCTGTTTTGGAGACAAAATGAGGCAAATAAAGAGAACGTTTATTAAACATCATCTTCGGCTAGGAATGTAATTTGAATAATCTCGTCCTTCCAGCTGTCTATCAGTCAGTCTAATAGCAATACATTCAGTAGAGAACATATTCCCAAGTTGAGCTTCAGGCTGGGTTGTTTACTTATCTTATTTCATGTGCTGGCCTCCCTTTATCATTCCTAGAACCTGTCTGAACCTGAACTAAGCTAAAGGGGACTGTACAATGTCTTAGGGGAACCCTGAATTTTTTTTTTAATCCAGATATCTTTTAAGATAAAAAAAAAGTGATTCAGTATGGCATTGATGAAGGTAATGAAGATCAGGTCTTAGAATTATTTTTTACAAAACCATTTCAATAACAACAAATATTATTTCTGGACTAGTTGATAAAATACTAGAGTGTGATAAGAGAAAGAAAGAAACCAATAATGGTGAGGTTTTATACATGGGAAAAATTAAGGAAAAAAGAAAACCCTTCCTACAAAATTGTAACAGAAATAAAAAATGGATTTTCATTCAAACTGAAAGAATGATAAAAGAAGATTGGACATTGACTTATGTCTAGAACGTTGACACAAGCCTCTGGCAAAGCCCCACTTTCTGGCCCAGATCACAGTGGTTTCAGGAAGAGAGCTTTAAGGGTAGGTCTTGGTCAGGATGGATACGCAGTGAATCAGATGGATAGAAAGAAGCAAGCACGAGACAGAAGGGTACGTGAGCGAAGTACTCAGGAGATTAGAGAGAAGAAACAGGGAAGGAGTAGCAGGAAGAAGAAGAACCCATGAAGGTTTTTGTGTTTTTCTCCTGGTGATCACTAAACCCACAAAAATGAAATTTGCCTAGCTGAAAAAAGCCCAAACTCCAACCTGGGGCCAAAGAAAGCCAACTGGACAGAGGATGCCAGAGAGAATCATGGGACACAGACAGAAGAGCCCACACACAAGGTGTTTGTTTGAAATCTATTGTTAAATTAGAAAGGTATGCCAAGCAATTTGTTTTATTTCAGTCAAAAACGCCAGCTTAAAGCAGGTGCATAGCTTTCCTCTTTCTCCCAATTCAAACACCATTTACAGACGCAGCTTGGTAGATTCAGACCCAAAATTACCAAACCCAATAACAGATCGGGGCTGCCGAGGAATCTGAACTTTGTTTACACAATTAGGAGACACTCGACGAATGACAAGGTTCCCGTAGCAAATTAACAAGAACAATTTTCCCGTCTCGGGAGCTGTCAAGATGGGCCCTGTTGGCCAATTTATCTTACTCTAGCACATCTCTGGTGCTTGTCAATCAATATGTGAAACATTTGGTGCTGATTGCCATTTTTCTCTCCACTTCCTTTTGCCTCTTGTACCAGGCAATTTACTGCAAGTCAATCAAGGTCGAAGCCGACCTTGTTTAAATAAAACAGTGTTGAGCTCTTTGCACAGCAACAATTTCAAAGACGGCGGCCCTCGCTGTATCTTTTGCATTTACATTGATACTACCTTCCTCCCCACCCCCCATCAGAATGCCTAAAATGCCATCGTTGAATTATCAGTCATAACTAAGCCACCTAGAGAACAAGAAATCGAAGCTGGGCATGTGAGAAGGAGATATGCATTTCAATGTAGACTCTCACTGAGAAAGATGCTCTCCGCTGACAGAGATTCTCACCAGTGAATGGTCCTGCTTGGTTTTGCCTATCGCTGTCTAAGTCCAAACTTGAGGCAAGGCCACAGCAAACAAACACCATATCCCAAAACATTGAAAATTGATAAGATACAGGAAGTAATTTCAAGCGTCTGCCTAGGGGGTCAGGACCTACAGTTGAGAGTTTTAGGACAATTGGGTGACAGTCCCTAGCCATTGTAATGAGTCCTGGACAGTCCTTTGTCATCATTGTGCTGATACTGAGGAAGGAGTCCAGCAGAGGGGCAGCGTCTGTGTCTACGTGGTAGTATGAGACGCAACCCGCTCACAGGTTTCCCCCAGCCTCTCCCTTCCTGCCAGCTACCTATAATCTTTATGCGCCGCAATAAATCAGGCCCCGAATGTTTAGCAAACTTTTATCTCATGCCCTACCCCCCATAAATGTTAAGAATACACAATGAAATGAGCCCTGGCTAAATGGGACTAAGAAAGAAATACAGCCGGGTGAATATAGGCTGTCCCGAAATAGCAACATGCAACTTAATTGCTGTGGTGGCGCCAGGCTCCCAGAACAGCTCCTTAGAAATGGACTCTTGGTAAGGGCCTACTATATGAAACACAGTTTGATGCTCGGTGATGCCCCTTGCTACAGGCTCAAATTAATATGTAAACAAGTGCAATATCTTCTAAAGCGTGCAGGAGGAAAGGCTTCTATGCACTTTGTGCTAATTGCGATTTTCATTGGGTTTGAAAGCCCCTCAGATTAGGCCATGGTCTGATTTTGTTTCATTATTTGTGAGAAGACACCACCGAAGGACACCATGCACGCACGCACGCACACACGCACTGGAGAAGCATCCACCATGCACCAGTTATCCAGACAGGACAGGTTAGAGGCTAACGCCAGATGGATCTGTGGGGTCAGGATACTGGACACTAACAAAATCACTTCCAAAATAAGATTACTGTTAGAATCTGAGTTATGTGCCATGCAGTATATATTTAATGGTATTCTAGAATAGGCTGGGAAATGCAGAATGCTCCTCGAGTCCAGGAAGGATAAGCAGAGCAGAGCTTTTCTGCATGCATGTGAGTTGTTTCTTCAGTTTAGTCCTTTCCAAGTGAGGCTTACTGATCCATGGATGAAATGCAGACCAATACCTGAGGTGTCTGCTGGCCTCCATACTCCTGCTAGGGTGCTCATGCATCTACCTGTACTCAAACATGTGAACATGTCCAGAGATGTCACACACAGCAACCACACAGCATAAACACGAACACAAAGAGAGAAGAATGATAGCTTTTAAGTTAATGTAAACTGTCCTTGCAACAAACGGACAACCTCGGTGGTGTATGGTTACTCTAACGAATTGTTTTATGCAAAGCATAGCAATGTCACCAGGTCTCTGTCAGCATTTAGTCACTGGCACAATTACCCTTCAAATGGAGGGTTGGGACCACTTGGCAGTTCCCTAGGCAGCGGTGATTTTCAACCCAGCCTCACAGACTCTGATAGACTCAACTTTCTTTTCTTGACATTAATTCATTTGTGATCTTTACTGCCATACTGAGCATCTTATCTTGAGGTTGTCCTTAATGGTGCATGGTATATTTTATTGATGTTTCTTCTATCCCTGTGTGTTTCTTCTTCATGATTGTGTCTGTTGATACTCTCTGTCTCCTTCCGAATTCTATTCTCTCGTGAGACGAGGCACTGCTAGGAGGCTTAACGAGGCTTCTGTATGGTTAGGCTGATTCATCAGGCGCTCGGTTAACATGAGGGGGGATGGAGAGGAGAAGGATCCAGACACTGTAGGAGGAACCCGGCAATCAGAGTTTATAAGTTTCCTGCTTGTGCCTGTAGCATTTGCCCAACAGGTGACATTTTGTTCCTACATATGGGAAGAATGCATATACTCTTGTTTCATTTCTTTTGCTCACATTTTTTTTTTTGGTAGAGTCAGTATTGTCCTGTGTCACTTCAGACACTTTGGAATTCCAAAGGCATTTGATGGCTTGACCCTGAAGTTGGGGAGTCCAACCTCTCCTGTTTTAGCTTTGAGGGATCTGCCACATTTATTTAACCCTTTCTTTCTCAGCAGTCAGATCCTCATAATATAATGTTTACCTATCGACACTGCCGGTTTGTTCTTCTTCATGGGCAAGGCATTTATTGGATTTACTTTAAATAAAGTCACCTTATGAATTAGGTAGATGAATTTAGTCATCCTTCCCCCCCCCACAACCTCGGAAGAACTTTTCTGTCACTGAAAAGAAAAAGAAAAAGAGCAGAAAGGGAAAGGCAGCTATTTCTTTTTTTCCAAGGGAATCTAGAAACACTGCATGAGTTCATTGCTAATGAGTGTATTTCCAATATCAATGGAAATTAGGCCATCACTCTGGAAGACATGGTATTACACTCATTTTACACTGTAGTCTCAATTCTGTACACATACACACTCCTATCCCACAGTCTTTCATTTCTAAAATAAAAGCCAGTTTTTTTAAAAAAATCTATATCTCATGGTCTATCCCAGCTCTTCATTTTTCTTTGCTAAAAGCTGGGCTGCCCGGGTTTTCAATGCTAACAAATGTTATATGACAGGTTCACCGATTTGCTGTTCTACACGCTCTTTAATTATGAATGTATGAAGGAAAATTCCACCCAGGAAAACAATAAATCACCATTGAAATTATTTGTTAGTTGAATGAGCTGAATGAACAGTTGGCTTCGGGGCAAAGATTCATCTGGCATCTTTTAAGTCATCTCTTATTTTATTTTCTCCTCACAGAAATCAGGGCTGAACCCTTAGGAATCAACCAGGCACAAGGGTATTGCTGAGAAAGAAGCTCGGGAGAGCCAACCAATGGTTATCTTGAGATGATCATTTTTTGCATAGTTTTAGTAATAACAATAATTTTTATAAATACTTAAAGTATGTACTATATCCCTATACCAATTGATCATTACATAGATATATGTTCCTTTAAACTAATTTAATTCAAAACAATACTCTTAAGCTAGAAAGTGATATACCCCAAGTATAATTGAGTTTCTGAACCCAGATTTTATAATCTCTTTCATGAAGAGTCTATATGTTCTAGAAACCATTGTGCCTCAAAGAAGTCCCCATAGATTAGAAGCAAATTCAAATTACAATCCTGACCCACAATTTTACTTTAAATTTACATAATCCTGTTTCTACTCAGCTAAGTGATGAAAGCAAATTTTGTAGTTGCTCTAAAACAAAACAAAAAACAAAACAAAAAATCTCAAAAGCCTGAGCATGAATTTGAATATGCAAAGTGCACAGAGAACTAGCTATAGTGGAGCCACAGAAAGATGTGCTATCAATGGAGTTTCTTGAGGGACGTGAAGGAAATAAGAGTAATGTGATAGTTAGTTACAGTTTGAAAGCATGAAGTGTGTCAGTAATGATAACTGATGCTATTTGGTAATAGATGTTTCCCATGGCATCACAAGCAGACCTGGGCACTGGAATCTTCCATGAAGGAATTAGTTTAGCATCCATCCTTGATGTCCCTGTTGAACTTGTCCCAAAAGTTATGAAGGATCATAGCTGCTTTGAACAAATTTATACAAATAGTACTGGCAGTTTTCCAGAGATGACAAATACCTCAGTTTTGGGTTCTCACCTGCATCAGCAGCTTAGCTGCCTGCAGCAAATCCCATCAATATCTCAAGTAGAACATTTGTTTTAGAGGTATTTATTTGGCCCCTAGGGCTCTCAGTTTTGGAAATAGATTTGAGTCATATAATTAGATATTTCTACTGGAGCAGCTGACCATCTGGGTAGTTCCTATTGTACCACTAAAGACTCAGATTTTCCCATCCATATATCGATTAGACATCGCTTTATGTCAGATATTATAAATGTACACAAAACTTGTTTGTGATTTAAGTGTGGTTGCACAATAGGACTTAATTCCCAATTTCTTCTGGGAATTTTCTATTTGTCTCAATATGAAGCTAGGTTGGGGTTCCCAAAAGGTTTTCCCTGGGTCTCCTTGACGTCAACCAAGATGAGAATCAAGGGACACTGGGAAGCGGAAGACAGTGACACAGGCCCTGGGGAACCATGTGATTATGGTTCCATATGCTGCTGCTTGGAGGGATGAGCAATCCTTCCCACCTATTGTGGCTGTGTGAGAGCAAGAAGGTAGCAGGAAACAAACCAACCACAAACAAAGCAAACCAAAACGCGTCCCTTCTTCTCTATCCCAGGAAGCCTTTGCTTGGCTTCCAGGTAGAGCAATCTCTAGAGAATTACCAAAGCAAAAAAGACTTCAAAAGCTCTCACATAGGTCAATAAGAAAAAGATGTAGCCCTCAGTAAAGAAAATTAAACAAACAAACAAACAAACAAACACCAAATTGAGAGTGGAATGGGTGTCCATGTCACAAATGCCCACTCAGTAACACAGTAATAATCACAACGATCAATCTCTACACTGTCAAACAAATGCAACTTTCAAAAGCAAACAAATACTTATACAACTAGACAACATTTAAGTAAATGCTGGAGAAATTTGAGAAAGCCATGTGTGTCCTATCTGGGTGAGTATATAAGCTCATCAACCCTTCAGGAGACTAAGATTCAGCACATGCTTTTCTATCCCTCAGCCTTTGAGATGTTTTCTTTCTTAAGTTATGAGTCGCTTGATGAAGTATGCAAGGTGACCCACTCACTTGTTTATAGTGGTAATAATTTTAAAAAGTGAAATCTTGAACAGGAATGAAATGGCTAAGTAACCAGTGGTGAATTCACACACAGAGTCAGATGTTAAAAATAGTATTTTAGAAGAATATTAAGTCATGTGAGAAAACATATTATGAAGCATATCTATATATACACTTAATGTATATATTGGTCTGTAAATACATATATATTATTGATAGCATTATGGGAAAGTTCAGTGTCTATAATAGTTTTCTTGTATTTCACATGATTTTTATCTGACTTTATCCAATTCAAAAACTGTCCATAAGTGCATTTGTAATTTAAATCTGTGTCTCCCACATATGCATCTTTACTAAGAATCCTACACCCTTTCAGTGGGATTGGGTTAACTGTAGTCTGAGCCCCACAGGGAGCAAATGTAGTCCTAGGTGCTTCTCTCTTCTTAGCCAGCCTTGTAGAGCGTGAGACAGTCTTCTCTCTCTTTTGTGGTTGCTAAGGTTTCTTGGTAGCTAAGTAAGCAAGGTCAATGGCAGAGCGATCCAATAGCACACCTTGGAGCAGCAGGGCTGGTCTTTACCAACATGTCCTATTCATCACACTGGTTGCAACCTCAACTTGACAGTCCACCACGTTCTCCTAGCGTTCTTGAGTGGACAGACTGAGCCCGCTGGGGTTGGTCCTGGACAGACTGAGCCCCCTGGGGTTGGTCCTGGTCTGAAACCCTTAGGTGAGACGAGCTGTTTGTTCACTCCAATAGACAATTATGAAGGGCAATTAAAAATTTAAATTATGTTAATAGGCCAGAGAAAAATGACTGTTTGCAGAAATCAGTGGCAATTACCAGACATAATGGTTCTCAATTAGGCTGCAGGGGATTTTTCAGTCATTCATAATTCACTATCTTAAATGTATCATAAAAAAGTAATTGTCACTTGTTAATAAAACTTACTTAAAAACAACGGAGCTATGTTATGTAGAAAGTAGCCCTGCTCTCTCCTTCATCAACTTAAAAAAAAAAATGGTGGCCCAGGCTAGTTCAAAACAACATCAAACAATAAAAACATATATTGTTTCTAGAACTTGCATTATTCCACTCTATTGGCATTCTTCCTTCTACCTCCTTGGGTCCATTAAAAGGGGAAAGAGGCAGGAAAGTCTATCCAAAGAATACGTTATATTGATATTTTTAGTCAATTAAACATGAAAACAAAAAGATCTTAACTTGCTGTTTCTATCATATTTATCTGCTTAGATTTTATTTAAAAAATTATATTTATATGCAGCTGTCTCATGACCTCCAGAAATACAGTCAGCATTCATGCATGGACATAGAGTTCCATTCTCAGGCAACACAATCTGTTGAATTAATTTCTCTGCACATATGATGTGATTCAGGGCCTCTGTCTCAGTGGTTCAAAGCTTGACTTCTAGTGCTCTAAGGAAATGCTAAAACGGGCTAAAAGAAGCAAGAGGGAGAGAGGGGGAGGCCAAAGAATTGCAGAGGGCAGAGCGTAAGAAAAAGATGAAAAGGATGCCTTTAACTTTAGATTTAGTACCCAGACTACAATGCTTTGTCGTTATTGCTTTGTTTCTACTAACACTACCGCTACCTTCTCCACTCTTTGTCCAATCAGGAAATCTCTGCTGTATTCGCGAGTTGCAAACTGTAACTTTACAGTCACCAAAAAGACTGAAGTAAAGACAATCTCAGGTGAGTCAAAATTCAGCAATATTTCCAGAAACCTTTCTGATGGGGGGTAGAGAGGGGAAGAGAGAGAAAGAGAGGGAGAGAGAGAGAGAGGGAGAGAGAGAGAGAGAGAGAGAGAGAGAGAGAGAGAGAGAGAGAGAGAGAGAGAGAGAGAGCAGTAGACTATTCTAGTCTGTGCCAGGCATTTCAGAGACATGACCATATTTAATTTTCGACATTATTTTATAAAGTGTGTGCATTTACATATCTGCTACAGCTGAACACACGGGATGTTCAAACATTAATACCATGTTCCAGATGCCAGAAAGTGGTGGTGCAGGACTTTGAACCCAGATATTTTTGGATCCAAGGTCTAAAAACATTCCCTTTTCATGTGCTGTACATTGCTTGAAACTGTGAAGACGTGACCTTGAGACATCTTAATTTATCATAGTTCCATCTGTGACATCTCCTTCATGGGCACAATGCTCATAGCACAGGGATCAATGGCACACTAAGAGTGGGGTGCCAGCAGTCTGATATGTTTGCCACTGTACCCCAAGCAAAAAGCCATAAGGATTTATCAGCACATGAAATCACTCACAAGCAGACAAATGATCTCATTTTTTTTTAACCTATGTTGAAGACACTTCCAGTCAGCAGAGATATCTAGTCTTCACCAAATCTATCTTAAATGGCTTCCATGGGTGTGGGGAACTCCCATGAAATGGCAGAAGGCAAACATTTTGTAACAAGAGGTGGCTAGCCTCTCCCCAAATTCACACCTTAGCCAAAGCAGCACCTCCTTGGAGACATTATTCCTTGTAGTCTCTCTAAAGTGGAAAATAGGAAATCCCAGTTAGAATCACACGTCCTGTGATATTTTCTGTAGGCTTAACTGTCTATGTTTGCCTTGCCTGGTGGAATGCCAGTAATCTGACATGTTTCCCACCATACCACCACATCCGGCCCAGTGCTTTATACGAGGACTGCTTATTCAATGCGTGATTACGCATTTTCAAAACCAAGCCCCTATTTTCAACAAGTGTCTAAGCATGATCTTCAGGTACAAGACTTTCCTTTGCAAGAGTCTCTAGGAAGCGAGAGCAGTTAGGTCCCCAATAGGATGCTACCTGAATTGGTAGCTGTCCTGGATTCCAAATAGCTAGGATAAATGACAGAGATGGAGTGAAAAGGGACAAGGGGAACTTCCTCACTCTGACCCTTTCTGAGGTTGGTTAGAGATGGCAGCCATCTCAAGTGGTATGAAAGATGTACCAACATTTACTTGGTTTGTGACTGACCTTGCTATCTCACAGAACTGCATTTTCCCTGAGTCTGAAGCTCTGTGGCCTGAAGTGATGTGCTTGTCTCTTTCTACTAATGTTGTTCACTGAGCAAAGACTGTGAGAACATTTGTGTCAATGAATGTGCATGGGAATTTGGACTTTGGGCACTGTGTAGCTCTCTTTCCTAGATCCTGAATATTAACAGTCCACCCTTCCTCCTGAGATAACCTACTTTTGGTTTTAGATTGTGTTCTTTTGTTCACAAAGATCTAAGCTGTGTTTGTCATCAAAGGACTAAGTTCTCTGACTCTTCAACTGTGTCCTTTGTCCACAGTTTGATTCCTTGAATGAAGGATTTGTACTAGACTTATAAAGTAAAACAATATTTCTTTTACTATTGCTTATTTTATTTGTAAAAGTTTTAATGATATCTACTTCTAGCAAAATGGACAGTTCATTTATAATATAAATAATGAACTTTTAATAAAAACTTCAAATCAAGACATTTATAAAACAAAGGAAAACTGTCTTGAATCCATTCCCAGACCTCTTGTGTCATCTGTCCCTTCTTGATATGACCTCTTTAAGTGGCCTGCTATATTGACAGTGGTAAAAGTTGAACAGTTAATCGGGTGTAATACATATAAAGCCTGATTCATAAAATGTGTTTATTCCTGGGAGTAAATAATCTTCCCATTTATAGTTTTGAGTTACAAATATGCTAGAATTGAGGCAGTATATTGTATTGCATGGTGGGCTTTTATAAGCCAGCACAAGCTGGTTCCAGAACATTACAAACATAACTTCACCTTCTTCCTTTTCTCACTGACCCTTCCTACTTATATCTGTCTTCCCATCCATCCATCCATCCATCCATCCATCTATCTATCCATCTGTCCATTCATCCACCACCCACCCACCCATATTTGGCCTTAAGTATATAGTCATCCATGACTTTAAAACTCTACAGAAAGCACTACTATTTTGTTGGCAGTTCACATCTTTTCCATACAATTTACTGCAGCTCTGAGTTTTGAAATCTTCTTAAAGCCTCTCATAACAGGAATCAGCCTGTGTGAATGCCCCAGCTGAAATGAGCATATTTCATTTGGTCTATAGGAGCCGCGGGCCCATGCATGCCTCACGCATGCTCACTCTTGTCTATCTATTGTAAAGGGGAGTAATTCATCACTGGGCAGCAGGTTCTGCTCAGATGGTTTATTGTCCTGACCTCATTAAAAGCATGTAATCCACGCAGTGCCGTAAATCTATGCCTCTAAATACTTTCCTCTTTAATTTTTTAATACTGCACACATGAAGGGAAAGGTTAAAGCCAATTAAAAGAGATACAAATACCATTATTACTGCCCTGACAAACAGTTAGTTATTGGATTCGGTCGTTTCAGTTTAGAAAGCCATTATTTTTGTTCCTGAATGAATTAGTAATCAAGCTGTTTATTGACTTGTCTTATCTTGGAGATGCTAAATATTTTTTTGGTCCAGTCTCTCCTCTCTCTCTTCTCTCTCTCTCTCTCTCTCTCTCTCTCTCTCTCTCTCTCTCTCTTTCTCTCTCAATTGGCATCATTCCTGCACGCATAAAAATTATGGACAACTTAAGGTCTAAGTGCAAACAATAACTGCACAGCTGCATGTGGAAATCAGCATATGGACAGGGCCATCCTTTCCACTGGTTCAGGAAGGAGTGCTCGGAGCCTCTCACTTGGTGGTTATTGTTGTTGTTGTTGTTTTTCCCTCCCATTAAGGCTATTATATGACACTGACAGATGCTTAAAAGCATTTAGGGCTGAAAGAACTGTTGGTGAAATTGCCGCAAAAGATTGACAAATGATGATCTTTTTGTCCACAAGGTTCTTATTTCCTGTGCAAAATGGACCAAAAGAATAAAGGGAAAGAGAAAGGACCATTAATGTAGAGACTTGGTATTGTTTTCTGACATGAGTTAGTCTTTTCCATCACATTCGGCCAGAAACGTGATGGTGCTGTTTATGAAAAGGCTGAAGGGTTGTAAAACACAGCAGTTAACTCTTTGCTAGCTGATTGATGCTTGCTTGGGTGTCCTGCTTTCTCCTAACTCCATCTTTATTCCTTTAGGAATAGGAAATGGACCTTATAGGATCTAAGAGAACTCGGGCTATGAAGGGTGAGATTTGCTAGTCAGCTACCTGCTTTGTTCATTTAATTGTCTACCATCAGGTCCAGACTATTTGGTGAGTAGTGTGGGATTCCAAATATACTCAGAGGCGCAGGCCCACATCTCTTAAATTCATAC
Source organism: Mastomys coucha (assembly GCF_008632895.1). NCBI lineage: Eukaryota > Metazoa > Chordata > Mammalia > Rodentia > Muridae > Mastomys > Mastomys coucha. Next base: position 31,797,161 of record NW_022196911.1, read on the forward strand.
AACTCAGCATCCCTATAAGTGGTATTTCGTTTTCTTCAGTCTTGTCACACTTCAGGATTCAGGAGGTATTGGTCCCAGGATCCTTTCTGGATACCAGAACCCAAAGATGCTCAAGTTCCTCCTGTATAAGGATGCGACATTTGTATACAACCAGCATACATTCTCCTGTACACTTTGAGTACAGCTAGGTCACTCTCAGAATTCTGTGCAATGTAAGTGCTATGTAGACAGCTGTTATACTACGGCACTTAGGGAATCATGGCAGAAAAAAAGAGGTCTGTATGATGCTAGTGGAGACATAATTAAAGAGAGTTTGGCCTTGTAGCTGATTAAATCTGGGGGTTTCTGGGTCTTTGGAGATGGAGGGCCAGGAGTCCTCTACCATTTCTACTTAGAGGGATCAAAGTCAGGTACTTTCAATGGGTAGAGGAGAAACATGTACTCAGACAGAAACAACTCAGAGAGAGACAAAAAGATTGAGATTAAACATCTCAGAGGGGAGAAAAGACTGTGGTGGCAAGGTACCTTCAGCATTGTCTCTCCCATGGGACACTAGAACGGGGCTTCTGAAAGTGTTCTCTAGGAATAGCAATGGCACTATCGTATGAGCAATGCCACAGGAAAGCAACGACTGGCACCTCTTCTGGACATAGCTTGGATTGGGACCAACCGGTCACAGTTTTAGTAACATTTAAGGATGCTGCTCAAGGCTGGCAGACGCTACCTTGTGCAAATTCTTGTGCTTGAGTTGATCATCCTGCCCACTACACATGTCACATGACACCTCACAGGGCACTCTTGACACTGCACTAATATGTATGTATGTATGTATGTATGTATGTATGTATGTATGTACGTATGTAAGTATGTATGTATGTATGTATATATGTATTTTTCCATAATCTTCACCCTAGACTGGATCTCCGTAGGGGTCAAAGAATCTTCCTTCTTGTTCTCTGCTTCAGTCTCAGAGGTCTCTCAGGGTTCTAGAACACAGCAGGCCTTCAGGAAATCAATACCAAAATAAAAGAGTATACATAATAAAAGTGTATGTGGAATAAAAAAGAAACATTTAAAGAGATTTAACTCCATTAAAGTTAATAGTTGGAACTTAATAAATAAAACTCAATCCTAAGAGAAAATGACCTCTTTTAAAAGGAAGGGAGGAAGAAAACCTTAGTCCCAGGAATACTCTGCAGCAGCTCTTAATGAGATCACAGCTTATTCTCTTAAGGAGTGAAGGAAATAATTGAACACACTTCACACTAATGACTTCTTATAAAATGTGTCCACAATCCATTGGCATTCAGAGTCAGGCAGGATCCAATGACCCCTGATGGCAGCAAGTCTTATGTATTCTAAATAGGGGTGCAATAAAACCTCAAGACCTGCCAGATACAGCTCAGTAAGTAGGCACTGTCAAGGTCCTGGGAAGTGAGTCTTCCTGTCTCTCTATACCTAGAACAGAGGACAAATTACAGAAGCAGGAGACACCCATACAACACCCCATTTGGCTTTCTATGAGACCAGAACACAGAGTTTCTTGTCCTTGTTGCCTTTAGGATGCCCTGAAAGTATCCTGTATAACCTCTATTTTCCATTCTGCGATCCATTTTGGTACCAAGTGAGATCTATTGAGGCCAGTGCCTACAGGCTTTCTGTGCCAGCCTTTGCATGGTCTGGCACTGGACAACCTGACTTCTCATTGGGCACCAGCACTTCCTGCCTTACTTTGTCTTCCTGAGCTTCTATTTTCTCACCTGAAAAATAAAAGCAATGCTTTTACTGAAAATGTATATAATTTAGTCAGGCACCTGATGCAGACTAGGACCTCAGTAAAGCATTCCCATTTACAATGAAGTTACAATGCCATATATTCTATGGGGGCTTCTTCAGCTAGAGGACAGACACCGGTCTCTGAAGAGCCAAGAAAAGGATGTGAGACTGTCCAAAGAATTGGAAACTTGTTTCATATTGGTACATGCCCTTGTTCTTTGGGTGTGAAAAGCCTTTTACTAATCAGATTGTCAATATGGCCCAAGACTCTCTTGGATAATGAATAAAAGTGCTGAGGATTTAGTAGCTGAATTAAGTCCTTGGCAAGCTGGCAAACCAGGAAAGTGGGGCAGCTTCTCTGAAGCTAGCATCTCACCATAAGCAGGGGACCCACAATTTTAATTCTACACCCCATGTGTTTACTTCTTTTCCCTCTACTTCTTAAAAGGAAATAGCATTTCAAATGCCCTCCACTGTGAGGGTGGTACTTTTCACCTCAAATACCCTCCTAGATTTCAAAAAGGAAAACAAGAGAACTTCAGTCTAGTGCTCATGTCCTACCAAACACAACAAACTTCTTTGGATGAAAGGTCTTGTCAGGATGTGTTGACCCAGGGGGCTGCCTGAGCAAGGCTGGTGGGCAGAACTAGCACTGGGGTAGTCTGTGAAGAACTTGTTTCAGCTGGATGTGCCAGCGTGGGGCCTTTCTACCCAACTTCTCTGACTTCTTATCATCCAAATAGGATTTATCCTCAGTATTAATTCAATATTTTATGTAAAACTCCTAGACTTAATACAGAAGTAGCTTTACCAAATTGTTATTTTTTTGTAATCTTTAAATAAGAAAATATTTGATCATAAAAGAGGGTTACCCAATAAGACTGCCTTTTATTCATCCGATAATTTGAAACAAAGAGATGTGCTATTTTCCATTCATCTATGTATAGATGAATAATGCAATTTCTTCTAGGTAGAGACAGCAAATGGTGAACATATGAGTTCAAGGACCCATTAAACAAATATTTACTCAGTATTTATTAAGTGTCAGTTACTCTAATAGGACTGGGGACATCAAGTGACAAAGTGGAACAGTTGTTGCCCTTCATGAGGATGATGGTTGTTTAGGAGAGGAAAATGATAGCTAAAAATACGTGCAGAGAAACTCAGCTTAAACTGCGCTCACAGGACTTCTGACAGACAAACTGGATCCTGAGAGACAAGAGGAGTGACAGGAGATAGGGATTTCACCACAGCAACATATGAATGGAGGTTGAGGGACATAGCAGTCAACCTACAACAAGAAGCTCTGGAACTTTGTACTAGAACCTCACAGCGTGGGCACAAGGGCAACCTAGCCGGGAGATTCATTTTTTTCTCACCTGAGAAATGGCAATGTAATGGGCTTTGGTTTACACAGCTCTCTTGAAGGTTAAATCAGCTACCATGCGACACCAGTATATGACAAAGTATGGTAAATATATTAAATTGGTGCTATCACAGACACAGACTCACAAGCTAAGGACATTCCATAGGGAAGAGTTTGCTGCATTTTAGGAATCACAGGAGGGTGTGGCTCTTGGGTGGAACCTGAGTAGGAAGAGGATGGACACGGAAGTCTGTAAAAAGGGGTGGGGCATCAGGGCAATCATTTCTGGCATGGTAGGGTAAAGTCTCACGTGTAGCCCAAGAGCCAGGAAGCACGGGCCTTGTCCCCATTGGACCTCAGTGTTTGACCAGGGGTTAGACATTCATCTCTGATGAACTCTCCTCACTGCTCTTGTGTTCAGTGATGATGGAATAACAACTCCTCAAAGGGAGCAGTTTCCAGGTAAGAAGTTTTAAATAAAGAACCCCGTTTCATTCATGCTCATTAAACTGTTTTTCCCCTACCTAGATCCCTGCAATAATAAATATAATTATATCCATCTTTAATGACTTTGGTTCCTTGAGCTGCAGGTGCTGGAATACTGTATTTATTAACATATTTTAAGCCCTTTAAAAAGACTGCATTAATTCCTATGATAATTTAGTACCCATAATACATTCTCTGTTCTGAATAGATGTTAATCACCACAGAATGACTGATTTGCCCGAGTGCGAGCTAAGCCATGCTCTAACTAGTAGCTAGTAACTTTTTAATTCAATATTGTTACTGAAACTGTTGATTAAAATCTAGTTGCAATAACAATTCCTTGCTCCCCTGCTGGCCCCACCCTCTGAGGACCCACAAGGGGCCCTAACAATTGGATATTTTGTTCTTGCTGAAGCCAAGGGCATTCATTTTGGGGGGTTGTATTACTAGTCAAGCTCTGCTTGGGAAAGGCCTGTATGTGCCTGTAATCCCAGAATGCTTTGGGTTTATTTGCTCTCTGGTGCAAGCAGTGACAAGGGGAAAGGTCACCATGGAGAAATGGAAGCTAAGCACAGAGCCCGCTTAACAGAAAGCAACAACCTCCCCAGTTTCTGTCTTAAAGACGGAGGGAGGAGGCTGAATCAGTCCTACCTTATGGGACGAGAGGAATCCGGTGTGTGTGTGTGTTGGGATTCCAGCACGCTCAACCAGTTTAGAGATTGTTTTGAAACTGCTCATGAAATTTGGATCCCAGGGGAGTGCTACCATTGAGTAGAGACAACAGAAGTAACTCTTGCAGGTACAGGACTCTTCAGACTTTACATCCATCATCTCAGTGAAGGCAGGATAAGTCTGTAGGGCACCGCATTGTTCCCTTTTACCCAAAGCTCAGAGAATGGACTCAGTGGACTTGGAGTCACACAGCAAGGAAGCAGCAGGGCTCCAGAAGTCTGTTCCTTATTTTAGGTCATGCTATAGTCAACTCTTCAGTGAACAGTCAGTCCATATGGGAAGGATTCTGAACTGGGTCATAAAATACATAACAAAGTATGATATGCCAGAAAAACGTATTGAAAATGAGTACCTAATCTGGCCTATTTGTGGCTTGAAGACTAGTGCAGATTGGCCTTCTTCCTGTCCGAGGGGAAACAAGTCTTGATACCCCAGTCTTCCTCTTAGAGAGAATGCTTCCAAGGACATCATTGTTTGGGGGTGGATGCCCCGAGTGCTGAGCTGTCCTGTATATATACAGTGAGATGCTATTGCATTTGTGGATAAAATCAAAGAGGTAGTAAGGAAGCTGGGATGTAATGGTGCATGCCTTTAATCCCAGCACTCAGGAGGCAGAGGAAGGAGGTTCTCTGAGTTCAAAACTACCCTGCTCTACAAAGTGAGTTCCAGCATAGCCAAGGCTACATAGAAAAACCCTGTCTCAAAAAAAAAAAAAAAAAAAAAAAAAAAAAAAAAAAACTAAACTAAACTATACTAAACCAAACCAAACCAAACTAAACTAAAGATGTAGTCAGAAGCTGGAGCTGACATGGTTGGGATGGAACCAGGGAACGATTAAGAACCATGCTCCATAGCCATTTAAGGCTCTTTTTTTTATTGTCTTGTGAAACTCTTCTTTCCCCACCCAAACTCTCTATGAAGATTGTTTTGGCCATGTTCCTGGCTCAGGGACTGTGTGTATTCCTCTCTCTCTCTCTCTCTCTCTCTCTCTCTCTTTCTGTGTGTGTGTGTGTGTGTGTGTGTGTGTGTGTGTATGACAGAGGGGGGGGAGGAAGAGGGGGAAGGAGGAAATGTTAACCTATTAGACACCGAATGCTATCCCTCATTCTCCAACCCATGCAGGTCCAGTTGTGGATTTCAGTTCCTCTCTGTACAAAGAAGATGAGTGTCTGATAGCTGAGATGTGAGTCTGAGAGCTGTATGCTTTGTAGCAATGAGTGGGTAATTACTGATACTCGGGTGACAGGTAAGGTTTTTTTTTTTTTACCTGTGTGCATGTGTGTGCACCATGTGCAGGTGCACACATGTACATGTATTTGTGTGAGTGGAGGTTAGAAAATAAGCGTAGATGCTACTCCTCAGAAGCCCTCAACCTTTTCTTTGAGACAGGGCCAGTCATTGAACTGGAACTTTGCCAAGTAGGAAGACCAACGGGCAGCCAACTCTAGGGATCTGCCTGTCTCTACCTCCTATCCTACTGTTGTCTGGATTATAAGCACAAGTCAGACAATACTCCCAGATTTTTGTGTTGACTCTGACGAATCTGAACTCAGGTCCACATGCTTTTGAGGCAAACATTTTCCTGACTGAGCAAACTGAGAGATATACTGGTTTTGTTTTATTCTCTCTCTGTCTCTCTGTCTCTCTGTCTCTATCTCTCTGTCTCTGTCTCTCTTTCTCTTACACACACACACACACACACACCACTAACTTTACTCTTACAGAGTATAGCTCTACCATTTGTTTTGCAGAGAAATTAGGCCACAGGTCATTCCTCCCCTTCCACCCAGGCAGTGATGACCCAACTGTCTCTCACTCCAGGCCAGTGACACCACTGTGGGGAAGCCTAGTTCTCCCACACTAGCTCGATATACCACTCAGGGAGTCTTGACAGGCTCAGAGGGCAGAGCCTGTAGGTGAATGCATGCATTTTTTCCACCACTCTAGCAGGAGGGGTAGCCCACAGTCCTCTCCACATGGGGCCAGAGAAGGTCTAAGTGTGCAGATGAGTCGAAGTGTGGAAGGTTAAAAGCAAAGTCAATGCAATATCATGTTCAAGCACCCCTACTCTCTCTACCATTCCATACAACCACCTGAGCAGGCTGGTCTCTCAAGATGTAGGAATAAAACCAGCCAGAAGCTTCTCAATTCAAGTGCCACAACTCTGCCACCACCATGTGACAAAAACTTAAATTGCAGATTCAAAAATTATAAAACAAAACCCTCCAGGATCACCCTTCCCCAATCCCCATGTCTTCCGTGGGCCACATACAAAAGCTATGGCATGTTCAATAATATGGGTCTCCAGTCTTCATCTACAGAGCAGTATTCCAACCTACAGAATTTTTGATGCAGAATCCAATTTTTATATTGTAGTCAAGGCTAGCCTTGAATTCAATTATATAGCCCAGGTTGACCTCAAACCATGAACTTCTTGCTTCAGCTTCCAGAGTGCTGGGATTACGAGCTTGAGCCACCATGCCTAGTTCATCCTGTGTATTTTGGATCTCACCTAAAGCAGCTTTTCCTCGTGGAAGAATTCAAATTCAGCTGTCCTTATAGGAATACAACCCCAGACGGAAACATCCCCCCAACCCCCGCCGCTTACTCCCCTCCCAATCAGTGCGCTTAGCATGAACTTCAGAAAATGTTCCTGCTGAGGCACTCTTCAGTAAAAGTGCTTTGGATGTACCTTAAGTCAGAGGAAGGGAGAGCAAAGCACCACCCTCAGGCCTCCTGCTGCCTCTGGGCACAGGTTGTAAGCCAGCAGCTCCCACCCCATGTTCTTCCACCTGCGCTGTGCCTACCCAGCAGCCCTGGACTCCATCTGGGATGTGCAGATGTGATTAGAGATAGTCAGCATATTTTCGAAGTGGTTGTGGAAATCACGGGTAGCTTTCCCATACCTACACTGCTCTGACATCCTCCGCTCTCTCTTTGCATTCTGCCTTGATCTACAGCCTGCGTAGACCTCCAGATTTGATGAAGACCCAGACTCGACGGCACAGAGAGCCATTCGCTGTGAGCTTTGCTCACTGTTCTAGTATGTCTTTTACCTTCTAGGGGCCAAGCACTGGCACATGCCCACTGGGTATTGAGCCTGGGAAGTGATTTCTACAGTTTCCATGGTACCTCCAGTCCACTTCTCCTGATGGTGACCTCTCTGACACTCCCTCTGACTTCTCTGGAAGGTCATGAAGCTCAGGCCCACACACCTATGGGATCTCTGTGGCCACAAGAGGTTTTCATTTCTCAGCCGAGGAAAGCACTTCATTGCCTTTCTGTTAACAAATCCTCCCCACTAGACTAGGAACAGCCTCCGAGTAGGACCACATCCCCACCATTTCTCGCAGAAGTGTGGCAGGATGCCAGGAGCATGGGGCATCCACAATAAAACAGGACTCCCGGTAACCTTTGGCTGCCTTTGTGATTCCTGATGCTCAGGATGGTGGTCATAGGGGAGGACACAAGAGCGTGTAAACATAGCAGGAACAACACTGGGGTGCACTTCACTGCGCCTGTAACAGTGTGGAAGCAGGGAAATGGCGCACAGACTTCTGCAGGTAACCTGGACAGTAGTAGGCTAGATATTGGGTACCCACCATCACGAGGATTTGCTCGGGATGGGTGTCAATGAATAGGAATGTTATAGCCCCCCTCAGACAACAACAGCAGCAACAACCAGGGCTCTCAGTGAGTCTTGGGTATTTATTCTTTCGGACGCAACATATAGAGGGTATAAACAAGTATTCGACATTTTAAGCATTTGGTTGAAAATAAAAACTTCATCTTTCTGCAAAATATGGAGGCAGAGGTGGGGGAATCTCTTTCTTCGCACTTTGAAAGGGTAACTTTCTATCACAAGCCAAAGGCAAGACGACACTCTCACCTCAGACCACATTTCCCATTAAGAAGACTATCTGGCAATCAGTGCGGGACAAAGGGCGGCATCCCGTCCATTGCTAAATAATCTCTATCAAATGGATACATTGACTTAACTTTTCCCCTTCAGATCTCCTCTAGCCTCCTTCACAGAGTTCATTATAAAACCCAAGTGGTTTAATGAAAAGTTTACTACCTAACAAATGGTGCCAACACCCGTTCTCGCCTTGTCCCGAAGACCCCAGTGCTCGCTTATTTTGTCAGAAACACAAAAAAGGAGAAATGCAATTGCATTTGTGCTGATGCTAAATGTTAATAGATTTGCCTAAATGCTTGCTAATAGCCCCCTAAAATTAGCTAGACTAGTAGTGCATGCCTAATGCCTTCTTGTTTTTGTTGGTTTACTTGCTTTGTGTTTTTCTTTCTTTTATCACAGGAAGGAAAATAAAGAGAAAAAAAGAGATTACAAGAGAGAGAGAGAGAGAGAGAGAGAGAGAGAGAGAGAGAGAGAGAATGAAGAGGTTTTTAAGCTACAAGACACTGTCAGTGTCACATGTGAATTCAGGAGGAAGAGCATATATTCTGAAACTATCCCACAGTCTGACACTCTGTCATGAAGGTGACGAATCCTGGTGCTCTAATGTTTCATTAAATTAAACATGAAATGTTTAATGTTTTGTTAAATTAAACATGAAGCTGTGACTTTGGACCCGAGAAGCACAGGCTTCCATCAATTCTCCCCATTCCTTCAGGTCACTTTTTAGGTTATAAAAATGGAGGTTTGTTTATTACTCTGCAGTTAAAAGATACTTTCCTTTGCTCATACCCACAAATATGAACCTCTAAGCAACACAATTCAGGGAGGTTTGAAAACATGTCTACACCTAGTCCTACTGAAAACAGCTTGCAGACAGCCCCTTCACTAAGCCTGTCTTGTTCCCTTTCAAATATTTGCAACTGTTGCTGAGAGGTTTCTCAAGAACAGAGGTGCGCACACTTTAGTGAGATCTGAAGCCCATTTTTCAGATAGGCACACTCATTCGCAGGAAGAGGACTGCTAGCTGAAAACTGTATGAACTAAGAAGACCAAATCTCGCCCAGTTTAAAGCCTTCCTGAGTCCTTCCTTACTCAGGAAGATAGACAGTGGCAAGGAAAATTAAAACCAAATCAAAGCAAGGTCGGACTTGGGCGAACATCTGCAAAGGGCTTGGGCAATGTAGGAATGAAAGTTATGGCAGAAGCACTGAAAGCAGCAGAAACACCGAGCCTGCACCAGAGCTCACACACACACAAAGAAAACGTACTCCTTTTTCGTCAGCACAGTGACATTGTTACCAGTGCTTTGTAGAGTTCTCAGTAACCTGTCCAAATACTCCTTTACAAAATACATTTTGGTGATGCTTTTTAAGTGAAAACAACATCAGCAACTGTGTAGCAAATCAAAATGGAAAGATAGCTCTGCCCTCAAATGAAACTGGCAGATCACATATATATGTATGTATATAAATATATTTTTTCCGTGTGAATTTTAGTGGGTCATTAAAACAAATAAATAAAGTCCCATAATTATCACAGCACTGACAGCTAGGAGACGACGGACCATCCATCCCTTTCCCCAAAGGACAACTTATTCAAAGTGTCCAGTGCTCAAGCTCTTCAGTGGTGAACCCATGCTTCTCCACGGACGCACCGGCTCCCAGAACTGCTCCAAAGCTTTCCGATAGGTCCCAGTTTGATAGGTACGCTTTGCCTGGTGAGAATCCTCTCCCAAACTAGTTACCCAAACCAGTAGGAATATAATTGACACTTACCATTCTGAAGCTTCATGTCTGTGAGGCAAACTAAATAAATTAAACGGATCCTGCTTTAATCTTCTCTTTTAGACCCCAAATGCCTTAATCAAAAGGAAAACAAAACAGAACAAAACAAATGTTCCCTGAGGTCCTTTTTTTTTAAACCACCAGAGCATAAGCAAAGAAATCTCTATCTTTTAAATGGAATACCCAAAGCCTATCTCTTAACTCCACAAAAAGAGTGGTGTCTGCTTCAGACATCCTCTTAGACTATCTTCTCACTCCCTAGCTCTGCCTTTGTGTCCACCTGTGATGTGTAACCGGGACTATGCATAAGTTACAGTTTGAATCAAAATTAGGATGATGCTTCAATCGCATATTTGGCTTGGCACAACTACTGTAAAAATTCCACGTAAAAGCACATTTGATCCCCTCCTGCAGATGCACAGAGGCGTTTGTGGTCCCTCATACTATCCCCAACGCATACTTCGCCTGTAATGCGCTTAAGCTGCAGGACTTCATTTGGGGTTAGCCGTCCCACAAAGCTCATTTGCTCTTACCATTAAGGCAAGCGACTCTAAAAGGCTAGCATGATGCTTTTAACTATGTTTGAGAGGCCAGTCAGATCTTGTTAGCAACAGCTGCACACTTACCAGGCTCCCAGGGCCTTGACAGAGTTGTCCCAGTCCTTCTGGGATTGGGAACATGAAATGAAATCAACCAATCGTTAGCTGAGACCACACATGCACACTGCACCAGATTCTCATCCTCCAAATAAAAAAAAAAAAAAAAGGAAGGAAGAAGGAAAAAAAAAAAGCAAGCAAGACAGCCTCCTCCAAAGTTCCTCGTCTGTTGGCCTCTCCCTGGCAGATACAGCTTGCCAAGGTCCTGGCTGCACTTTCAAAAGTACTACTCCATAAAAGGATTTTAAAGGCTGTGCCGGGAGCCGGGCGTTTCAGCTCCCACTTTGGCTTCTTCTCTATCAGCATTCCTCGGCAAGCCTGCACAAAGCGGGGTACGCTACATTATTTATGTCAGCTTTAGGCACTGGAAAACACACACTGGCATCCTGATTACTAAGAATCCTCGTGGATACAATTAAATTGTTCCCATATATATTCCCCCCCCCCCATCCCTTCCCTGATTCAACCTCTTTCAGAGCAAACAAAAAGCACTTTGAGACGTGTCCCAACTCATCTATTAGGAGTCAAGAGAACGCTGAAATATGGCCACTACGGCAGGCAGACGAGTGTGGTGGGGGGGAAAGGTTATGATCATGGCGTGAGCAGAAGACACTCCTGAGAGAAAAGGGCAGGTGATGGTGAGGTGAAGCCTTCTTCAAGTGGCCTCCCAGGGTTAGGAGCAGGGACATAGGGATGCAATGTAAAGGCACTACAAAAAGCATTCCAACGAATTCATGGAAGATTGATCTAGAATGGGCTGTTAAGGGGAGTCAGGGATACTGACAACACAACTAGCCTTCCAAGCTGGATGAAGAGCAATCACGCTCACTCAACAAAAGCTCCTTGGTGCCCCATTGAAGTCATAGTCCTAGACAGGAAGACCAGAGATTTGGCCAAGTAGAGAAATGATTCAGTCCCCATGTCTCCTCTTCAGGAAAATGAACAATTCCCTTCTTGTGACAGCTCAATCCTGCATCATGGGCTAGCTCGGTATACCAGCCACAGGCAAAATGAACTCCACACTGGCGTGACAAAGGCAGTGTGGTGGCAGGAACTTCCTCCTTTAGAGGGGTGGTGACACAAGCAATGAAATTCCCCCTCCCCCTCCCATGTCTAGCTGGACAGTCCCTGGTTGGGGGACAGAGGTGACTTCACTTTGCAAAAGCCACAGGCACTGCTTACTGAAACAACCATTGGCAGGACCTCACAGTTAAGTTGGCTCATCTAAGCAAGAAGTCAGCTTGGGGAGAGTCGGTTGTCTCATCCAAAACCATGAGAAGGGAAGAGAAACTTGCCTGTCTCCAAGGCTTCCCTTTGAACGTTGATTCCTATGATTGATTCCTATGATATATATGATTGCCACTTCTGATGACCTATTCCTTTCCAAATCAGCTATCTTGGGTAGAAAGTTGTCTTGAAATGGAAGTAATGGCCAGAGGACAGAGCAGGGGTCAATGGAGCAAGCTCAGACCGGCAAGCCCAGCTTTGATGCACACATTAGCAAAGCAGTGGGAAATATGTTCCTGAGCAGGAGGCAGCAGGGTTCCCTTAACAATAAGCATATGGAAGGCAGCCTCACAGGAAAAGCATACACCATGCCCATCCCCACAGCAGGCACAAAACAACCAGATACTCAGAGATCAGATCAGCAGAGGAATGAAGGATGCAAATTTCCCTGAAGATGGCTCCCAGCAATATGTTGGAATGGATGTTCCAGCCTACTTGCCTTTCCTTAAGTGGAGCCTTGGCTACACATGGGTACAACTGTTTTCTTAGCTTGGAGAAGTTGCTCTCATCATCTCTAAAACACCAACCATGTTGTAATTTTTCTTGATTAAGCACCAGAAGCAAGTAACTAGAGCAATAAGGACTAAGGCAGTTCCTTAGGAACAAGATTATTCCACAGGATTATTTATTTCTTTAATAACTAAGTCATAATTAACTTTAAAGCTAACCCCAGGCTAAAATTCATGGCAGGGGTCCCCAGAGGACCTATCTACTGCCCTCAAGTGCTGCAATATCAGAAGGCCTAAGATCTGCCAGGTAGCTACTAACTCTGCTTTCTTTGACAAGCTGTCCATCCTCCTTGCACCTCAGTTTTCTCATCTGGAATACTTATTTATTAATGAGTGTGTGCTCTTACACGCATGTAGCACAGTGCACAAATGGGCCAAGGACAATGTGTGGGTGAGTACCAGCCCTTTCCTCCCAGTCTAGGGATCAAACTGCGGCCTGAAGGCTTGACAGCAAGCATTTTTACCTGACTGTGTTCATAGGCTTTTGAGAATTTGGCGAGAAAACGAAATACTTTGCTACGACTCTGGCACCTGTGAGCCCAAATAACCCTCCAAGCACCATCATTCGCCTACAGTAGTAAACCTTCAGATGAGACCTCAGATGAGAGATCTCAGTCAGCACTAAGGAGGAAATACAGGCAGGAAGAATCAAGACATGGGTTATGCAACAAGCATTTTCTGACAGGGAGATTACACGCTTTCAAAAACAACTGGATAGCTTTCTGTTGATGAAAACGTAAGCTCAACTAATTTTGGAGCTTTGATATCCAGAACAAGCCAGCTCTCTTCTTGACATGGGAACATAAAAGTGACCAGGAATCCCATCTTCTGGAACCTTCTTCCTCACCTGTATACCCATTCCACAAACTGTAGAGAAGCAAAACTCAGACTTTCCTATCTGAAGGAAAACTAACACAAAGAAGGAAAAAGATGGCTAGACAGAAGAGACTCAGTCATTTCCATGCCATTAGCACAGGTCTCTACTAGCTCTGCTGTCTCCTACAAGGCTTGGGGAGCAACCAGGAAGATTTCCAGTCTGATTCTCCTATCGCTGCCCAGCAAATCCTTCTGTTCAGCTCAGTATCTCCCATTAAATAGTACGTTCATGTGACCAGTACTTGTTTTCCTGCAAAACATAATTTTTAAAGAGAATGTTGCTTTGTTTTTCTTTAGAGTACACATCTGATGGAGCCAAAGCTACCCTGGAACTCACTATGTAGTCTAGGCTGGCCTCAAACTCATGACTTTTGCACCTCTGCCACTTGAGTACTAAGATTACATGTATATACAACTATGCCTGGCTCAATTTCTGATTTCATAAAGTTTTCCATAAACGACAGTCTATAGTGTATGTTACATAATTCATCTATCTATCTGCCTATTTATCATCTACCTTTTTTTTTCTTGTTTGCTTTAACATATTAATGTCTGCACCACTGGGGAATCAATCCTATGGCCCCACATATTCTAGGCAAACCTTCTGCCACTGAGCTGTACTCCAACCCAGCATCCATAAATTATTAACATCTCTGAAGAATGCAAAGCGCTTCATTGAGGTGTCTCTTCACTATTGTGAGAGTTAGCAGGTAACCGCACCCTCTGCTGGAGAAACAAACATAAGAGGTCTTGAATACATAGCTAGATGAGGTGCTAATCACTTTGTGCTTATGTAAACAAAGGCCATCAATATTGCAAATCTTCACAGGAGCACACCCACAGCATCTTCCCAGCCAGGAAATACCTGACTATTTTCTACCTCTGAACACCTGAACTGCCTAAATGTTAAGAGCCATTCCTTTGGAGAGGGGGTGGGTTAAGCAGCTCCTCCTTTCTCACCCCTTGTCAAGATGCTTGAACCAAAAATGTGGTCTGTTGCATCATCTGCCGAAGCTATTTCTCCAGTTGAAACATGAATTGCTAGACCTTCCAAAACACATCAGCCAGATCAAGTTGTAACATGGTCCTGCTTTATTTACTCCACAGATCACAGCTAATTGCTTTCTAATACGACTCATGATTTTGCTCCATTAAGCTAACATTTCCCTTATTTTCCCCTTATTTAGGAGGTACGACCGTGGAGTTGTATCCCAAATCAGTCAGCATTAAGTGGAGCATTTCTTCACTCACAGACTGTACTTCATCAGAGGGTGATTCTAATTTCCTGGGGACATCTGAAGCTTTATCATGTACATGCTTATAACAGATGTCATAGTCCTAACACACAGACCTTTCTCTGTCTCTGGAAATTTACAAGAACACATTCTTAGTGGTCTTTAAAATCTGTTTTGTTTTGTTTTCTTTTTCTGCATGGGAGCTCAGTCTCAATCGTTAATTATGACTGTTGTTAAATATGTACAACTGAGGCGCAGGTGTTATCCGTGGCAGCAGAGGGGAAGGCCTTGTCATTGCCTCCAGCACAGCTAGAAAATGCTTGGGGCACCTAGTTCCTGTTTCCTTAAAGACAGAACAGTCCCCAAAGACAGTCTTCAAATTGGTGGCTTTAAAAAAAATTAAGATGACAGAAAGATTGAGAAGCAAGATAATCCTCCTCTGAATAGCTTCCTTAAATGAAGCAAATGGAAAGCAGGCATCGTTATGCCCCGAAGTTCAAGGTAAGCTGTTTAAAGGAAGGACTCAGAGCACCTCCCTTGTCCATACAAGCTGTCTCCAGAGTGTGGTTGATTCTGTAATATTCTGCATTGCGGCTGGGCAAGAAAGCAAAGGACTCTTGGTAGAGAGTCCAAAGAGAGGCTCTAGGGGTGGGGTAGACTCCGGCTTCACACTTTCCATGATGCACTCCCCCTCTCCCCACTCCAGAGAAGCTGTCTTCTTTCAACCTTCTCTTAATTCTTTGTGACAACAGTGGCTCTGTCATCATGTGCCAGAATGAGTCATCTGGGAAGGAATGGTTTCCCCGTGGCTTTAAGAGCTAATTTCCAATTCTATCTCTCTGAGGCACTTTACATGAAAGTTATAAAAAAATATTGGACCTAGAGAGATGTCTCAGTGGTTAAGAGTACTGGCTGCTCTTCCAGAGGACTAGGGTTCAATTCCCAGCACCCGCATGGCAGCTGGCCACCATCTGTAACTCTAGTCCCTGGGGTTCTGATGCCCCCTTCAGGCCTCTGAGGACATCCAGTATGCACAAATAGAGGCAGGCAAAACACCCATACACATAAAGTAATTTAAAAAAAATAGTCCCAATGGGGACTTATATTCTTCTTTAGTTCAAACCTCTCATAGTATTGATGAAGTTGGTCAATAAACAAAAGCAAGGGGTCCCCTGATATCACAGTGAGGCTAGGAAGAGGAATTATGTAGAAATTTCTTTCTCCATATGCATCCTTTTTTTTTTCTATCACTTCGACTGTTTTGACGCTGACCATTCCTCTACATTTCCATTCTTTGTCCATGAAAGTAGATCACAGTCCATCCTTGACAACTTATAGTCGTCAGGAAGACATATAAGTCTGGGCACTATACCACAGAAGGTTTTGGAGGAGTGGCGGACCTGTTATGAGCAGAGCTGGAGCTGCAAAAGAGGCACCCCCAGAGGAGTCCACATTGGTTCTGAGTTGGGAAGACTGACTAGAAAGAATGAAGAGAGATCAGGTCCACACCTGTTAGCTGAGGGTCCCTGTTCCTCCTCAGTACTGGGAGGTGAACAGTGTGTCAGCTCACTTTGCTCTTTGAACGTTTGTCTTCTTATGTCACTCTGGGACTATACTCAAGACAGAAACAGGGGTCTTTTTATCACCTTCCATCATGGGTGCATACATATCACAAGATACATCCAAACTCCTCCCTCGAAGAGTCCCACCCAATTGTTGGGGAAATCCCCCATGAGAAGCATGTCCTCTGAGAGGCCTGCAAACAACTTTTCTGCCACATCTCTGAAGGAGGCACCGCAGTAGTGTGGAAATTCCCTCCTTAAAGAATGATGAGAACAGGACTCCAGTGCTCACAGAATGTGTGCAGGGCCCGTGGGGAATCCACGGCTGTTGACATCTGCAGGCAGCCATATTGGGGAGACAGCTTTACACCTGTCAGCACCAGCGGCCAGGCAGGGCTGCCTCTGACCCCTCTCTGCTCTCTGGATAGGTAGGAGATCAGCATTTCCAAAGCGTTAGTCACTTTCCACCACCTTTGCTGCTCCAGCTAATCTGTCCTGCCTCTGCTGAAGCTGCATTTCCATATTAATATCTGTTCTTTTACTTAACTTTTTATCAACAGGACTTAATGCTTCCCAGATTAGTCTCATGATAGCTAATCATATCAACAAAATTACAACTGTGCCGGTTATATATAACTATATATAAACATCTCTATGTGTGTATCTATACTTTTCCCAATATGAATAATAAATGCTATAAATTTAATGGACATTGAGGCATGGGACTCTAAAGAAAGTCTCATGTGCTTTTCCACACATTGGTATCCATTGATACATGTGTTAGAAACATTATTCTGGATGAAATATCATCATTTATTTTCTTTCCCACATTAAAAATATGACAGTATTACTTTGTGCCTTTCCCCCTTCAGAATGCTGTGCCTCCAAGCAAACTATCACCAGGAGAAGAAATACTTTAAAAATGAAGTTTTCATTATGTCCTATAGCCAAGCTAGAAAGCCCAGAGAAGATCCCCACGCTGCTTTTCATCCCGGGGACCAATGCTTGAATGTGTTAAAATGCTATTTATTTTCTAACGGGCAACTCGGGCTTGGCACCGTGTAAACCCAGTGTTTGCCAAGATTCCCTTGGGGACAAAGGGAAAATCGTCTGTATAGATCAAATGTGTATTAGCTGCATTAGCGATTGGTCCCCGGAGACTGATAAAGACCTTTTTAGACAGATTTCACTGAGCAGCTCTTTCGAGAATTCATTGAATTAGACTTGGGTATCACAGGTTTGGGACTTTCTTCAGGTCCTAAGCATCAGAGGAAGAGAGCACAGGATTTGAAGGCTGGATGAGAACCGCTACCTTTCATCATGGATGAGTCTCAATACCAAGCCCATGCTCAGCTCCCCATCAATATTTCATGTTCTCGGAGTCATAAGAAAACACATCTGTTGCCTTCCTGCATCGTAATGTGTGGGATGGAGCAAAGATTATTACAGAGCAGGTTTGGGAATTTAAAAATTCATCACCTTCTCAATTTAGAAAGCTGGTATGTGGTTAGGACTCATGAAGGCTCAACAAGCTTGAAATGACCAAGGGGCCAGGCCTTGTTCCTGAGAAATCTGTGATGTGCGGGAAATCAGATGCAGTGGGAGGTGGGAGGTGGTCAGCAGACTGAGGTGGAAGGTGAAGGCCACGAGTCCCTGGTGTACTCTACACAGAAGGTTTGCTGTGATGTATGTGTGTGTGTGTGTGTGTGTGTGTGTGTGTGTGTGTGTGTGACAGAGAAAGAGAGAGAGAGAGAGAGAGAGAGAGAGAGAGAGAGAGAGAGAGAGAGAGAGAGAGAGAGAAAGAGAGAGAGAACATGCTAGCCATATTTTTACCAACTGGGCTTCTCTTCCTACTGTACTGTACACAAGGGGCCAGTGTTCTTTCTACAAGATCTCCAGGTCTTGGTGCTCAGCTCTGGTTCACAAGCATTTGCAGTCATGTTTCCAAAGCTCTCTAGCAAAGCCATTCTCAGACCCAGAATATTCCTTTTCCCATGGAAAATGTTCCAAACAGTTAACCTTGGTTGACTAACATTTTCTACTATTGTTGCTTACATTTAAGAAACACGTGATTTTGCAACATTACCCACAAAACAGCATGCAAAACATTGTATTCCCAGCATCTGTGTAACAGAAGCATGAAGGAGTTTCACATGCAGCAAGACGTTGAAGCAGGAGATGGGTATAAGTGATAGATAATCTTACCACAGTACCCCCATAGTTCATCTGTTTGCAACGACGAACCTCACTGGAAAGAATCTCAGGGATTTGGCCACCAATCCATGTGGGGGCCATAGCATTATCATTTCTAGACACATTGCTTCTCCTCTAGGCCCTCCCCCTTCACAGACTTTTTCATTTGCCTTGTCTCTTGGTCATATTGCTTAGCCATTAAGGGCAGGTGGCGCTTAGAAAGGTAGATGTCCTTGTCCAGTAAGTAGACAGCACACATTCCCTTAGACTTGAGGGACATAGCTAGGCTTCAATGGTAGCGTCAACAGGCTTGCCACCTAGTATCCCTGCCACAGACACAGAAAGATGCTAGCTGGACTTGCTTAGGGTGCAGCTTAGACAATCGGGATCTTTCTAAGAAACCTTGAGACTGATAAAGAGGCTTTAAGCTTTCGCGAATAACATTTACCAACGAATAAAGAACTCATTATATTTCCTATTCTAAGGCAACCACATAGAAGGTCAGGATATCTGACGTCTGAGAGTTCAACAGAGGTGGCTCTTCTATGTTAGTGCGACCCTTGGAAGTGGGTTGTTTTTAAGAGAGGTCATAGGACCAACTTGTAACAATGGCAGAAGGAAAAATTCCCTAGAAGGATCTGGCTAAGATAGAAATTTGGACATTATTCCTCTTAAACAACTCTCTTCTAGTCCCATGATGCACTGGGCAAAGCTCCTTCTCCATCACACTGTCTCCTGCCCCTTCCCACCAGCAACTTTTCGCTGCACTGCATGTTGCACGAATTCCACAAATCTAGATAATCCCAACACTCCCAGTCTCTGTTTCTGGGTTTTGTTGTGCTAAAGCAGGATTTCGTCCACTCTACTTCTTAAACATAAGGTATAAATCTTCTGTGACCTCCACACCCTGTTCACATACTTATCTTCAACAAACTTCCCATGCTCTCTCTCTTCTGCAATCATAGGGCCGTCCTTGGCTTTGTGCTTCATGCATAATGATGCAAACTTTGTATGGAATCAGGTGATGCTTCTAAAGCACTTGGGCCATAGGTTCTTCATTGTCCATGTTTGTTATTGCCCACCAGTGCATTTACTACCTGGCTTTGCAGAGTTCTTGCCCTAATCTCAAAGTTTTGGTCATAACTCTTTTGAACCATTAACACCTTGTTCAGTACTGGGCCTGATAGGTCTCAAGCCTCTATAGGACAAGTACTAGCTGAAGACACCCATCAGGAAAAACAAACAAACAAACAACATACAAACAAACTGGCAAGGGGCTTCTTAGTACTGTTCCCAACAACATACATCTCTAAGTTTTCTTTCCTTATACTTGGCTCCCATTGAGGTTACATGGCACCCCAGGCTGGCCCTCCACAAAAATCCCATGTCTCAGGAGCCAAAGAGGAAATACAAGAAAGGACTCTGTCTTCCATCACACTAATCAAACTATGTGTTACAGTTCCTTTCCTTAATCTGATGTGAGCAGTGCCTTAATAACAGACTAAAAGCAGAGAACGAAGCAGGTCCTTCAAGGAGCGCTCACTTTAATGGCAATTTCTTTGTTGTCCATTGCTGCAAGTGCGGCCCCTGACTGGGACCAATTGTTGCACTTGGATCCAGGAGTGAAGCCCTCCTGGAGGCTGCCTGCATTTCTCAGGGCAATAGTCAGCCCTTCCTGATTTAATTAGAGTTTTTCCTTCTCTCTCTCCACCTCTCTTGACCTTCTGCTTGATTATGTAGTGAAGCACTCCTGGAGAGCAATAATCCTGTAAGACAGACATCAGCTATGAATGCCGTCAGGATTCCAGCCTTACGACTTCCAGACGGGGTCAGTACGGAGACGGAACAGCAGAGAAACTGAAGAGCCAGAAGCCTTAAAGAGGGGGAAAAATGGAGAGTTTGAGAAATAAAAGGACCCAAACAATGGCTATCTGGAGGCTTTGCATTTCAAGGTGTGCTGGG
This sequence comes from Mastomys coucha, assembly GCF_008632895.1. Lineage (NCBI taxonomy): Eukaryota > Metazoa > Chordata > Mammalia > Rodentia > Muridae > Mastomys > Mastomys coucha. The sequence goes on from NW_022196911.1 coordinate 31,817,504, forward strand.
CACTTCTTGCCTCTCTGTGCACACCATTAATAAGGTGATTTAGTAAATTCCGTGGGAGCTGCCACCCCCCTGCATTGCCATTAGTGCCAGAGTCAGGGAAAATGAGGGAAGTCTTTTTTCCCCTTCCAGAGTATGCAAACACAAGCTTAGAAATATGTTTGCATTTGGATTGGATGATCTAAACCAACAACACTCAACCTTTTCACTAGGAGCTGGGAGCTGTTTGACAAGGCCCACTTTTCATCAGGCAGGTTCAAAGTCTACACGTGGCAGAGGCTTCCTTAATAAGAGGGTCTAATAAGATTATTTCCTTAAAGATCTAACCTCAGCACCCATCTTCCTACCAGAAGGTAGAGCAGATTCATTTTCTAAATTGCTTACCTTCAAAAAAACCGCTCTGTTGATTGGGGCGGGGTCCCAGCACAGTGTACTGACATGCTGCTAGTGAGGCTCTCCTTTAGGTGTGAAGGGGCTTTGATTTCAGTCCCTCTGCCTCTTTGGAATAATTTTCTCTCTCACTCAAAAATTTTAATTCCCCAAACTAAACACAAACGTTTCAATGAATGGAATGAATCCAGAGAATGATAATTTACCTCTCCCCCAAATCCACTCTCCAAGCAACTTGCCTCTCTACTCAGGGTTGGATTTCACCAACAACAAATTTCCTAGGAGCTGAAGGTGGTTCAGTGTGTGAAGGTAATAGCTGCCAAGTATGGTGACCAGGACTGACACAGTGGAAGGAGAGGATGGGCACACACATTGTCCTCTTTTTTCCCCATGCACAACATGACACCACTCCCCACATAAATAATATATGTGACATATATTATATCATATATAAATGATGTAATATGTACTACACAATACATAAAATTGGTATTTTTGTCCAGAAGTTCCGTATTGTACAGGTTACCAGTTATTCTGTAGATAAGGAAGTGAGAGCTTAGCGATGGTAAGCCATTTCCTCAAGATCCAATCCGTAACACAAACATAATGCAAAGGAAAGATCAGAATCTAATTTTTCAGAATCTATTTTTTTTTCATAGGATCCCATTGAGGTTCTGGAGCCAAACTTCCAGCTAGTGTTACAGACATAAATACTCAATTATGGAAATTTGGTACTACTGAAAACTGGCCAAAATTTTTGTAGAGTTTCTCTTGTTTCAAAACTCTTGAATAGTAAATCCCAAGGATCTTTAAACATTGTGAGACCCTGACCCTCATTTCTAGACACTCAGATGCCATTGGCATGGGGGGGTGCGTGGATATGGAGAATAGAAAGCTCTTCAGGTAACTCACATGGGACTCCCTCCTCCAGGGAAATGAGACAGACTTCTCCCTCCTGGTGGGGAATTTGCATAAGTGTTCACATACAGAACCTCTTCATCAACTCTCCATTAGTCTCCCTCTTCTCTAAGTCACACATGTCATATTTTAAGAGGATCTGTCTGATTTTTAAAAATTACACTTATCAAGTCATCTTTAGTTCATTTCCCTCGGACTTGTTAATGATATCCCATCAAATGGAAATAGAAGAAATTTGATGGTTTCATTGCACGGTGTAGTCTTTCCATGAGGTAACACAATATTTCCCTCTGGAAATACCTTCATCAATGCCCAGGTTATGTGATGGACAAGGTGAATTGCAGGCCTTGCCAGACAGCATGTTTCGGCTTCACACCAGAGCACCTGGCTTAGGGGGTACAGACCCATGAGCCCCACGTAGGGAGGACTTTAATCAGAACACTGGCATATGCAGATGAAAAAGAAAGTCCATATTCTCCAAAGAAAGAATTCATGGGTCCTGGCCCATGAATCCCAAGACTAGATTCCAAAACTCTTGGGATATGAGTGTTAAAGGGGCCAGTCAAAAGTCTTTGTTCGCTCATGGACATTAGGTCATATTGGATAGCGGAAAGTGCCAAAATATCAGACACATGAATGGTCAACTGTGTCTTCATGTTTGAGCCTCAAACTAACCATTAGAACCTTAGAAGGCTAGGGGCAGCTACCCTAGCTGGCGGCTCCTTGCGCTTGACATCCTATATTGTTAATAGGAAAGCTTAGCACTGTGTGTGAGTGGACAGCTGGAAGCTTACCACATGGCTGCCTTCCCTTGCCTGATTTTAGGACGTGTCCTTTTGCTTCAAGAAAACATAACTGGAGGACAGTAGTCTCTAGAGAGTTCTAGGAGTCATTCTGATAAGCTTTTGAAACAGAGATTGTGCTTGAAGACCTGCACATGCACACAGTAACAGATGCAATATAGTCTAGGAGACCCTTAGACTTTGCAGTCAACAGCCAGAAGAAGGGTTGCTTTTCTGGATTTTCCTGGCCGTGCAGAAAAAGAATCTTCTGTTTGCTTGCACTTGATCATCAGAGGCTGCAGCCTAAAGTTTAGTGACTCATCTCTACGATCACACAGTGAAACCCCAAGGGGAGAGAGCAACTTCATGCTCCTGCTCCTGCTCTTGAATTCTAGCCTGCATGAAGCTACCCTGGGACCACTTTTGAGTTCCTTGTGAAAGTGTTTCAATTCTCTTCTTTAAACTAATCTTAGTTGAGGTACTTTCACTTAGACATGCCACACCCCCTAACTGGTTCCTTAGAATGGACAATATGCAAAAAAGCTTGTATGTAAAGTATCTGACATGGCCTGGGCTTGAGATTTGATCTTTAATATTTTCTTATTACCAATTTTGATTATGGCTTAGGTCTAAAATTAGACAGTAGTGTGCAGGTGTTCATGCTATGGGTAACTTGATTCTGCCTCTGTTTACCTCCTAGCCTTTCTCAGTGTAGTGGAGCATCTTCTGGTCTCCCCAACGGCCTACCCCTCTTAACTCTGGAGCTTCAGCTACATTTGAGAGCTCACTTCGGATTGTCTGTGATAAAATATGCATATTTCCTGAAACCCAAAGTATTCTCACTGAATATAATAAGTGGAAAGTTATTTTACAGGAAATGAAAATCTAAGATTAATATTCTCTGATGCCATCTCGTCCCCTCAGGACAATTATTCACTGTACTACAGCAAAGTAAACTTGCAAAATATGGGAATTGGTTTTCCCCTCAGACATCTAGGATGAGCAAACTTCTGAAGCTAGACAAAACCAGCTTGTGGGTATGATGCCCACTGCTTCACCTTAACCAAATAGGAATCTGGCCTTTTAGGACATAGAACTTTAAGGAAACTCATGCCAGAGTATGTGGATGGGGCAGAATAAAGAAAAACAGGAAAAACACAAGGTGGTTGAAGACTAAGCCACTAGAGATGGTTACTGACAACTGTTAACACTGGGCGTGGTAAATGATGGCACCTCTGACTTTAAGGATCTTCTGCTGCTCACGCCCTTCCCCCTTATTCAATAGAATCTTCTGGACTTTACTCGGTACTAAGCCTCTAGCTTGACAATAGGGTGTATGCCCTTTTGGATTCAGAGCTTTAAAGAGCAGAAAAGCTGACATTTAGTTCATTCCAAGAATTAGAGGGAATTTTCATAAAAATACAGAATGGGAGTCTTTGCAGAGGGCTAGGACACGAACATTTCTCGGCGGAACAGGATCCTCTCCTCTTAAGTACTTGTCTCCTCTGAGTGTTGTTCTTAACCAAGTTTGAGCACAGGTGGGGATAGATGATAAAACACAGGCAACCTAAATGCAATCTAAATACAAGGCGGTGTTTATGTGGTAGGTGGCAAATGAGTGCAGCCCCAAGGAGCTAGCCAGGGAGACATCACTTCAGACAATGTGCCTCTCACACCCTCCGAATTGTCTGGTAATAAGGATCTATTCTCAGTTTAGTCAAGCAACCAAATCACAGAGCCTCCCTAAACATTACCACAGATCTCTGGTCCAGTTCATTCCCCAGTGGAGAATCAACAAAGGCAGTCTAGCAGTGGTGGCTTGCCCACAGGCCTGCTCACCCTCTGGCTCAGCCTCTCACACTAGCATGGTTTAAAAGGCTGTCTCACAAAACTCCCAAAGCCATAATAAACACTCTTCCCTTCAGTTGTTGGTTTTTGTTTTTGTTTTTGATTCCCACCATTTTGGGGTGGCTATTAAGTCTGATGTTGGCTTAGTCTTCTCCCCTATGGCAATATATTTTCAGGTTTTCTCTTCTAGTAATAGAAGCAGTCCTCTGACAATTAGGAGGGCTGCTAAAGGCCTGGTCTTGACTTTCTTATCTAGAGATGTGATAAAATGTGCCCTTTAAAGCAGAGGCAGGGCAGTGGCACAGATCTTGGCTGGTCCTTGTCTTTGACATCTATCGTGCAGTAACTTGAAATACAGCCTTTGAGCTAAGCTACAGTTGCCTAATCTATAAAGGGAGGAGAGCCCATGGGCAAGACTTGACTCACACAATAGATGAAAAGGAATAAAATGGAGTAAATAGATAACAAGTGGCAGAGAGTGGTATCATCATGGTGTCAAGTTCCTGACAACTAAAGGGTTAATAATTATGAACACTTAACAAGGTTGTATCCAAGATGTAGATTCTTGTCCCTCTTATCACCCATACCATGCTCCATTCCCCATATCTCCAAGTGAAAGAGTGACATTTCAGAGATAGGCAACACTTAACACCCAGACCCAGACATAGCTACTGAAGACAGTCTTTCCCCATTTCCTATTCCTTTTTTATGCTACAACAATTTTATCATCACAGACGTCAAACAAATAAATACATTTTTAGAGGAAGAAATTACAAAACAGACTTGCTTGATGTTCAAGTTAAAAAAAAATAATCCCTAATACTTGTTTTTGGAGGTTTTTTTTTTTCTCTTTCCTGCTGATTGAAAATAAAGTGGGCAGGCATGTGAGACTTTCTGATATGATGGAGACGTTTTTAAACTGGATTTGAAAGATAACTGCATAATGGGGTATAGTTATTAAAAGGCATTAAATGGTGCTCTTATATTGAGTGCAACTTATATCTGTAGATAAATCTATAAAGAGATCTGGCCTGCATGTTACAAACAACAGAGGAGAGGAAGGAGATAGAGAAAGAAAGGAATGAAGAAAAGAAGGAAGGAAGAAAGGGAGGGGGAATTCCAACAAGTCTTTATGTAAGTTCTAAAGAGCACTTCCTCAAACCCCAAGGTATGTGAACTACTTTCTGGGGATGGAAGGTTTGAAGCACTGTAGGATCATTCGGTTATGATGTGTTTTGATTCATAGTTTGACATCAATGTAGAAATGAACTCAGTTCCTGGAAACAGAGAAAAGGAGAGAGCAGGATTCTCCCCACCGATTTGCTACCATGGACAACAAAGATGCTCTTTTTCCATGGTTCTGTGGGTTGCCTGAGTGTTTTCTCAGATCCTCAACTTATCAATACTTGTCTTAAGTCTATGTCTGTCCCAAGAAACAGAGAAAGCAAGGGAGGCAAAGGGTGACAAAGCTGAACAAAAGCAGAGAGTCATTCTTCTCAGAGACCATCCATCTGAAGACATTTTACATGCCGGAGCACAGGCAGTGGAGCCTTCTCTCATCTGCTACATCTTCCCGTGTGGACATTACCTAAGAGAAATTGGGTCCAGCAAGGTAGCTTTGATGCTCATTCTGTGTGAGATAAGGAACCTGATAAAACAGAGATGTGATTGCCCAATTATTTATTTGCCATATTTCTTCTGGGCCAAGGCTCTTCCTAAGGCCTCCTTCATCAGACACTGAGATTTTTTTTCCAGCTCTCAAGTCTCTGCTGGGATGGCACGTGATCCTGTATGCACTCATTCGATTTTCTTGTATATACAGGGTTAACGTGTCACCCTCTCTAGGATGCATGCAAGTTAATATTTGGCATCCCAGGAAATACCTGCTAGTCTCATAGAGAAAGAATGAAGGTTGACAGGTATGAGCCTTGTTCAGGGATCTTTAGTTGTACTACAATGCACCTATATGCATTTAAGCCAACAGGAGTGCTTTATCATTCTGATGGGACTTAGGAACAATCCATTTAAACCATCAGAAGTTGCAACAGAAGAGCTGGCTATCAACAGCATCAAAAACTGTCTACTCTGCCTCATGAGTAACTGGCTTAATTACTTCAAGCTGTAAAAAACATCTTGGGCTCTGTTCAACAAAACAGTTTGACATGACTGGAGGAGGAAAATGCGCCTTTCAGGTCTAAAGCTCAATTCAAATCTATCTACAAAGATCACACACATTTTAAGCAACAAGAGGTGTTCTGTGACTGTGGGCGGGATGAATTATTTTCCGATGATGATGATGATGATAATGATGAGATGCATTCTCACACTGAAGCTCAGGCAGGTCTGGAATTCATTATGTAACCCAAGCTAGCCTCAAACACATGACAAACTTCTTGCCTTAGTCTCTGAATGATAAGACTACACTCACAGCCTTACCTTTGATTTCATTGATTTCTCTTAGTATCACAAAGGGGAAAGGCATTTAAAAAAAAATCATGGCTGAGTGGTGCAAAGGTTGAGAAAAGGCAAAAGAAATATATTGAGTATGGGAGCATGATTGGTCTTGATCTACACATCTTAATGAAGGTCTTTAATGGTGGCCCGTATTTACTCATAAGACTCGAGGATGTGTGTGTCCTTTAGAACGTGTGCTGCCACTTGGTCCCCAGTGTAACAGGATGATGAGGTGGGGGTGTTAAGATGTCAGTAAGTCAGGGGGCTTCCAACTCTCATGAACAGATTAACGATCTTATAAGAGAAGTCTGTAGGAGCTATCCCCCTCACTGTAGGATGAGGAAAGTATGCATATCTATATATAATCTCTATCTCTATAAATATATATTATCTATCTATCTATCCATCCATCTATCTATCTATCTATCTATCTATCTATCTATCTATCTATCTATCTATCTATCTACCTACCTTTCTACCTACCTACCTACCTATCTATCTATCTATCTATCTATCTATCTATCTATCTATCTATCTATCTATCTACCTACCTACCTTTCTACCTACCTATCTACCTACCTATCTATCTATCTATCTATCTATCTATCTATCTATCTATCTATCTATCTATCTATCTATCGATCTATCTATCCATCTTTCTATCCATCCATCCATCCATCTATCTATCTATCTATCTATCTATCTATCTATCTATCTATCTATCTATCTATCTATTTATCTATCTATCTATCTACCTACCTACCTACCTACCTACCTTTCTACCTATCTATCTATCTATCTATCTATCTATCTATCTATCTATCTATCTATCTACCTACCTACCTTTCTACCTACCTACCTACCTACCTACCTACCTATCAATCAATCAATCAATCAATCTATCTATCTATCTATCTATCTATCTATCTATCTATCTATCTATATCTGGAACACACTCCTTGCAGAAAATCCCATGCCTGTAGGTTCTATGCCCACAGTTGATTTCCCAGCCTCCAGAACTATGGTACAACTACATTTCTGTTCTTAGCACACTTCAAGTGGGTGTTGTGTGTTGGCAGCACAAGTGAACTAAGACATCATGACCCTTGCCTCTCCCTCTTCTTTCCTCTCTTCTGTTCTCCACTCATTAGTCCCACCCAGCTCTGTAAGTGAGCCCAATGTACCCACCCACCCACCACATCCCTGTCAGCATATAAATAAATTTCTCAAATTGTGGTCACTCTCCAGGATACATATCTTTAGTTCTTCCAATAGCTGCTTCTAGCCTGTGTTTCTTTACCCTGGTCTCCTTGGGTGTCTGGTTCTCTGTCACTCACATTCAATCCTGACACAACACCTTCTTTGCTTCTTGGGTCTTAGTGTTTGTTCCTTGTCTCTAACCTGTTGTTTGTGTTCATAGCTATATTAATGCCACTCATCTTGTTTATTGTGTCCACATAAGTTGAGAAGGCTGACATTTTCCACTGGGAGTTATTTCCACAACAGAATGAAACAGGTAACATTTATCTCTATGTTTGCAAGGTCTTACACCTTGACAGGCACATCCCAGGCACTAAGCAATTGCCTAAGAAATGAATAAGCACTGCTCTTTATAACTAGCCATCAAGAAATAAAATAATAATGGAACATTTTGACCTCAGATTCAGAGAATATTTTTTTCCCCAAATGCAGGGTTTTCAAAGCACAAAGAAAAACTTGGAACTGTATTGGCTTGATCAAAGGGCTTTATGTGGAAGCTGATCATTTAGAAATAGGGCATTGGTCTTTCAAGGCAGTGGTTCTATAACACAGAAGTAAGGCCCCAGAACAATGAGAGATTGAATTTGAAAAGAAACAAGCACAAACTAAACAATACAACAAAAACTTCAGAAATCAATCCTTTCATCTACTGGAACTAATTTATGTTGTCTTTAAATTTTTTATTTGATTTCTAAAAGAGTTTATTCACAGAGGATCAAGGAATGGCATGAATGAAGGTGATTGGGATAGAAAGAGGGTAGGTGTGTAATTTCCCAGTCACCACAGCCTCATGGAAAACACACATCATGACAGCAGCTCTTGGCCAAACCCAGAGGCGGCTAGTGCTCCAGATTGGATGCCCACAAGAACAGAAATACAATGGAAATCAAGAATAGATTATATGTGCTGCAAGACTTGCAAAGTAACATGCGGCCTAATGAGCATATTATAACTGTAGGCTCTGCTTATTAGCTGTTGAAAATATTTTCACAAGGCCCTGGGTATGGCAGGGTAATGCTAGTTATAAAATGCCAGTGCTGAAAGGGAACTGTGTAAGCCAGGCTCAAGCAAGTCACCTGGATAATGGTGGTGATTAGAAATGAATCATAGCTCGCCTGGACTTGGGTGTTCCATGACAAACACTCGGTTTTCTCAGAATCCAGGAGGAGAGCAGCCCTGTGAGGCTGGGAGGAGAGAAGGGTTGTCACAGATTTACCAGAAGGATTCCTGTGCTTCTCTGATCCATGGAACAAAACCCAATTGAAGATCTGCTTCTAACAGTAGCCAGGCTTGTTCTTTGTATCATGCCTGCAGCACTCTGGAAGTGGTAAAGACATTCGGATATACTATGGAAATAAGAGGGACCTCAATAGATTGTCTTATCAAACACATTATTCCCATGGACATAAAACACCTCTGCAATTTTCTAGATAAGTTTCCTGAGGTCAAGAGAGGCTAAAACTATTGGCATATCACTTACTTGCTTGGTGACCATGGAGCTACATGAATTGCAAAGGTATTTTAGATACTTATTTTAAAATCAGTAGTGCCATTATGTACCCTATATTAGTATGGGCTCTTTGCATTGGGTTGATTTACAGCTACGAGGCTCATTCACATGTATTTTGCTCTTTCTGATTGAAATACAATCCTGGAATCAATCCATGTTGGCGATTTTCAGCCTGGAGAATTCATCTCTGATCTGAGATGGTTATGAAAACAGATATTATACATTCCACCCAAGATCTACTAAAACAGAACCTCTAGGGTTGGGGCCCAGGCATTTGAGTTTTGTCAAAGAAAAACAAAGACAAAATCTTCCATGAGTTTAACCTTCTGCTACTGTAGACTATATACTCAAACTAGACGGGCCAACACACCCTAAAGCATTTCCCTTTTGTTCCTATCTTACAGGGTCTGTGACAAGGATCTGCTCCAGTTTCTATGACTCTGAAGTCATAGATTTCTGAGGGGATGCTTGCCAAAGAGCAGCACACCCACCTAGCAGACCTGTAGTGAGACGTGAAGCAAGGCTTCTCCATTAGAACTCTGCCCACAAGCTGTTTCTTTCTGCACACTCTTGTTTTGAGTTTTATCAGATATTATTGTTTACTTACTGGTTCCTTGAAGCAAATTTAACCCCCTCCTCCCACAATTAGATGCAATGATTTAAAAATAAAACAGTATGTCATGAGAAAAAAATAGAAAACATCATCTGGCAGAGATGGGAAGGTAAGAACATCGAAGGAAAGGAAATAGAAAGCCAAAAGCAGCCAAGCAAAAGATGTTTTTGATTTAGTGTGGCGAGAAAGAGGCTTGGAAGGGACAAAATGTCTGCATTTTGTTACCTGGAGTTGTTTAAGGGCTGTACACCTTTAAGAAACAGCCCCACCACCAGAATACAGCCCCACCACCAGAATACAGCCCCAAGGAGGTCTGTCCACACTTCCCCTGCTTGGAGGAGGCAGTTATATGTGTCCCAGAATGTGGATCACAAGCCCTGCATAGAGATGCTTGGAGGGCAGGTGAACAAGGGCAAGAGTAGGGATTGTCGGAGGGGAGTGGTCTATGTATTCCCCTTGCATTCTATGGTTCTGTCCCAGGTCACCTGGGCACTGGCTACTCCTAACACAACCAAAACTTCCTTATTAGGTGTTCATGGATGGCTTGCCGAGCCAATTGGGAAGGAGAACAAAATGTTCTTTTATTCCAGGTTTGAAACTCATCAAGGGTAGGGTTCAGAATACTAAGTCCTTTTCTGACTGTAAAGATAAAAAGATAAAATCGCTCCCTCAACCACAGTGGAGTTTACTGTGTCTTTGACAAGCAGCATAATTAAGATCTAGCATAAACACAGAGCCTCCGAGGACAGTAAAAGCTGACTAAATGGGAATTTGTTCTCTTTGGCTTTTCTTTTTCCTTTATTTAGTTTCTCCGTGGAAGTTTCACTTTGAAGCAAGGCCGACCCTAGGCAAAAATGCAGAGTCTGCGAAGTGCTGGCATATCTTCTGCCTGCTGCTGTCCTGTGAGTTCTTCCAGCCCTAGTCAGTCAGCACCACCCACAGAAAAGTGTCCCTCCCATCTCTCATTCCTGCTTGGCCTACACTGGCCTTCCAGCCTCATTTCCTGATGGGAAGTGCGTAGTACAGTGTAGGCTTCTCCTGACAATCAGAGTGAAGCCCAAGGCCACGGTGGTGGGTGGGTACTGTAGGGTCCTGTGAGTGGGGACTGGGTGGGTGGCACTGGGTTTCTTTGTTTCACAAGGGTTCTTGTACAGGCATGACCCATTTAGAGTCTTTACAGGCTAGAAAGCTGAGTAGCAGTATGCTTGAGAGCAGAATGCCTTGGCTTGAAGTGCTGATGTTGAACATGATGTCTATGTGGCTGGGATGTCATGACTCTGGCTAGGACTTTGGACTTAGCTGGCCTAAGTCCTAACTTCTTCCATTCCTTAGTTGAATAAATTTGAATAACTTTGCACATCAATTCTTTTTCTTTCTTTCTCCCTTTCTTCCTTCCTTCTTTCCTTCCTTCCTTCCTTCCTTTCTTTCTTTTGTTAGTTTTAAGAGACAGGGTTTCTCTGTGTAGCCCTGGCTGTCCTGGAACTCGTTCTATAGACTAGGGTGTCTTTGAACTCAGAGTTCCTCTGCATTCTGAGTGCTGGGATTAAAGGCCATTGCTCCCCACATGGCTCAATTCTTCAGTAAAATGGACCATCAGGAAGAGTAAATGAAGGCATTTTGCATAGTCTCTGAAATTTAATTGCCATTCACTAAAATGCATTGTTTAGGTGAAAGAACTCCAGTCTGAAATGATTGACATCAGTAATGTTTTACATTTGCACCCCTCTGCCCCCCAACACACCTTTTAGAATATTTTCAAAGACACAATGTCATAACTTAGAGAGTAGGACCCAAGTCTAGACACCAAATACATTTCTCTCCATATGTATCTACTGCAGTACTTCCAGGATAATTTTACATAGCTTGATTACTTTGCGTATAGGACACAAAACTGACAGCTTTCTCTCATTTGTACAATTACACTGACACTCCCCAATGTTTTTAGTTTTTGAGATTTTTCTGATGGCAGTTTGACTGGTGATGTTCAACCTGTATATCAGTCATTCTGGTCAGAACCACCAATTGGTCATAATGCTCCAATTCAAGTATATACAGCTGCAGGCTGTTAAGTGGAGTCTGTGTGTCCTCCATAAACTAATTCTGTGAGGATTTCCTCCTCCCCCCACCAAAGCTGCCATTCAGCAATAAATTCCCTTTTCTTCCTTTTTTCTGACATAGGATTCATTTTTGACACATAATGTCACTCTTTATTTCCTAGTCGGTGGCCAAAAGGCAATACACGAATTAATTATGACACACAGAGCCTACTCAACCTTCAGATCTGAAATGACAGGTAAATAGCAGCACTTGAAAGGAACATATTCCTCGTCCTCCGAAAGGCTTGCATGTCAAAGGGTTTCTATTTACCTACCATGCACACGGCGATGGAAAAGGGCGGCTCACAATCACACTGCTGCTAGCCCCCTTCCCACAAATGCTTGCAGGTGCTATCGCAGGGAAAAATGAGCATCTATCTTCCAGTTTCAAATTAGTCCATAATGGGTAATTTCATGCAGACATTATTTCTAAACAAGAAATTCCCTAAATGCTAATTGCTTCTAAGAGCTGTTCAGTTAAAGGGGATAAATATTTCCGCTCATTAAAGGGGATGCCATTTTCCTAGTTAATGCAAGGAAGCAGCAAACGGGATAAGAAAAAGGAGGTCAGGACTCTGGAGATCAAGTGGCACATCCCACACTGAAGTGTCAGACCGGAGGACTTGGCATGGATTTGGCTCCGAATCAGTAGATGTGACAACCCGGAGAGCATCCTTCTGCACCCGACAATCACTAAGTCCTCACCCCAGCAAAACAGTTAGACAACTGTCAATGTGAGGCCACAATTAATAACGAGCTCCTGCTTCCTTATTGACATGAACAACTTCTTGGCACTGTGTTCAATAGGGAATGGTGACAAACTGGAGAGCAGTCCCTGTATGGCTCAGATAAGTAAGGGGCAGCTTATGACTTGTGTTGACAAATGCCCTTTTAATGGTATAGATGAAGACAGGATTGCTCCAGCTGCTTCAAGACCACGAAAGACAGCTAGAGAAGCCAATCCCAGAGATGCTATTGGAACCCTTGAACGTGGACAGCTCATCTTAATAAGTTCTAATAAACGTGCAATTTGCACATTCTAGTTGCTGTTTCCAGGCTGATACAAAGGAGATACAGAAGAGGCAAGTCTTAAAGAAGTCTCAACTGTTAAGTGGAAACATACCCATCAAATAGTTTCACACATGTCCCACTCCTGCCTGCACACGTGTGCTCGCTCCCTCCCTCCCTCTCCCTCTCTCTCTCCCTCTCCCTCTCTCTCTCTCTCTCTCTCTCTCTCTCTCTCTCTCTCGTACACACAGACCAAATAAACTATAACAAACACTTCACACGAAGAGGCACATACATATAAAAAATATGTATATGTATGTGACAAGGGTTACATAGACAGGGGAACTGTGGATGCCTCATCTAGAACTGATAACTGAGCCAAGAGCAGCAGGATGGGATGAGAAGACAGAAGGAAGTAAACGAAAAAGCAGGTGGCATGCTCAAAGACTCCAAGGTGGAAGACACTGGAGTGATAATAAGAAGCAGCAGGTGAGGCAGTGCCCTTGGGAGCCGCAGATACAGAGGAGAGGTGGTGTGAGTTAGATGACGGGGATTGGGGGCGGGGGGAAGCTTATGTCATGTAGACTCTGGTAGGATTTTGATCTTCATCCAAAGAACAATGGCTCACAGAGGTCTTTCAGGGGGAGGGGTGCACAAAGAACATAAATGAAGAGAGGAAGGGGGCGCCTCGATAGGTGTCAACCCTGGCTTTGGCTGAGATGAGAAGATGGATCAGTTGAGATAAAACCAACCTCTTTATAGGTATCCTTGTTTTCTAGAGGACACTGCTTCCTTCCCGTTAACGCCGCTGGCAACCATAGTATCTCCTAGCACTGTTCTCTGCTTCCTCCCCCCACACCCCAAATCCCCTCTGTGGTTAAAGACAAGAGTCACAGGTGGTTGTGAGCTACCCTGTGTGGCTTGTGGGAACCAAGCAAAGGTCTTTGGCAAGAACAAACAACTTCTCCTAACCACTGAGCCACCTCTCCAGCAATGCCCCCTCTCTCAAATATGTTCTTATTCATACACATGTCTGCAGTACTGGCCATCCTATTTATAAAGAAGTTTCTTTGTTTTATTGCCATTGTCGAATGGAATCTGGTGTGACTGAGGATTTCCTTGAAGTCCTGATCTTCTTGCCTCTGCCTCCAAAGTACTGAGATTATAGGCTTGCACCACCATGCCCTGGCTCAGCTAAAGAAGTAATATCTTCTGCATTGTGCCTCTTTTTTCCTCTCTTCTCAACCTTCTGGAAATGGGGCTTTTATCTCTATCACTTCAGTGACACAGTTCTCTTGATGGCCATTAGTCATCCCAGTTACATATGTAGGACTCCTGCTAATGGGAGCTGCATTTAAAAGCACAGTTCATTTTCATCTCCCTGAGTTCTCCCCTCCCTTTAACTTTGGGGCTTTTTATTCCCTTGGCTCCTCCATCTCATCATTCACAGTTGCCTTCAAGGCTTTCCTCATCCCTTGGAATTTCCAATTCTGGATTTCTGACAGTGGGAGCTGTGTCTGGGTCACTTGCCAGCAGAATCTGACACGACCCACGAGGGGATTTCTTCCTTAAATTCTCCTAAACTTTACTCATGAGCCCCCTGATCACCCAGATGATGATGTTATTTAAAAGACTTACCACTGGGAAGAACAAGTCTGAAATACTATCTTTCCCCAAAATGATTCCCTGAAAAGGGGCTTGTTAGCTGGTTGCTTACTCAGATCTCTCCTGTAAATTGCTCTTTCCATGGACTTAAACATCAGCCTTTCAGAACCTGAACTAAGACGTTACCACTTTGTCTAAAAAAAGAGAGAAAGAAATAGCTCTCCATCAGAATGAGGATTTGTTGTCCCCCACCAATGTCCATCTTTGCCTTACCTGTACCTCCACTTTCCCCTTCCCCCTCCTACCTCTTCTGCCTGTGCTAGCTGTATTTTTCATTCACCCCCCATCCTCAGACCTCAGGTCAGAATGACAATAAGCTCTACTCAAGATTCTGAATCCTTGATTTGATTTTATAGAATAAATCTTTAGTTGGGAATAGCTTTAGAAATATAGCAAAGTTGCAAAGATAACTAGGTGAGTTCATATAGCATCTACCACATTCCCTCAATCCGAACCTCTTCACGCCATAACTATGATCTAGTGTAAAAAGCATGACATTAAGAATCAGCCATAACCAGATAGGCAGTGTGTGGCACTAGGGTCTAACCTCTGGATTTCATCAGTTTGTATGGTGCCCATGCACGGGAAGGATGCTGTGCTGAATCTAGCTTCTCTGCTTTTGGAGTTCCAGTCTGTATGGCTGTATCTCAATGTGCCTTCCCTTCTCTGACTTTCCAAGAATAGTGCAGCTTTTTCTTTACGGCAATTTTCTGCTTTTGCAATAGATCTAACTCCTATGATGTTCCCTTCCCCTCTTTGTCTTCCACCTCCTCCTCTCCCTCCGCTTCCTCCTCTCCCTCCTCCTCCTCTTCATCTTCTTCCTCCTCTCCCTCCTCCTGTTCCTCCCCTACTTTCTCCCTTTCTTCTTCCCCCTCCTCCTTCTCTTCCTCCTCCCAGTCCTCCTCACTTAAGGAAACCTTCACCCAGGACACATACCTGATCATTTTCTTTCAGAGTTCCTACTGTATCACTCTAACTCAGCCCTCTTAGATATCCCCACATCATCGCTTTAACCAGAATCCAGAAGCAACAAGGGAATCATTCATTTTAAACATATCTTTTCCCTAACATTCTCTTCCAAAAGAATTACTGATGACCTGGTCTTTCTACTAGCTGACCATCTATTCAAATTAAGCCACTAAAGCCAGTGCAATTTACACCCATTGAAAGTTTACCACTAAAAGAAACCCCTTTGAAATATGCGTATAATTTGCCAAGTCCAAAAGAAATGTTTGTGTCTCCCAGACAAGAGTTTTATTTGGCAGACGCACGCCACTTGTAGTACTACATTATCCACACCCAATCTGGCACAGCTTTGGATTTCATCTGGGTTCAGAGTGGTCTGGTGGGTAACATATCCTACTGTAATATATTCTTCAATTAAATAGGTAGATAGAAATAGAATTTAAATATTCAGGAATAATAATTGTTGGGGAGAGGAGCCCTAAGCGATATTCCTCACTGTCTATCATTTTTCTATTCTTACTTCTCAAATTTAGGGCTTATTAACATTTTTCTAATATTTCTCTCCAAGTAAGCAGAAAGGTGCCGGTGGAAGTGAAAGCGAAGAGTTACAAAGTTACGGTGGTGGGCTGCCCTATGCTACTTTGTATGTAGTTCTCTGTATTCTGGTTGCTTCTGGCTATTTCTTAGGGACAATCTACACTCTGTGAGATGTGATATTTAACAAATGGGGTTCGCTCCAAAGAAAGAGAAAATAACTGGGAAGAGGTAAAAAATTGGAAAAGAATAACAAACATTTATTAAACACTTGTCAAAACCTATTAAATATGGTTATGTAGTGACTACAGTTTTATATCTTAATGTATTAAAAAATGCCCTCCATCCATTACCTAAAGAGACTACTACTATCAACCCTCACTTCACAGACAGGAAAGGGAGAATCGGAGATGTTATTTGTTTAGAGTCAGTAGGAAGTAGCGGGCCTAGATGTGAACCTGATTTTCCTTCGTTTTCAAGGCTCAATTTGTTCCTGAACAAGAAGGGAAGGAAAAATGGGAGGAAGAAAAGAAAGGTGAAGAGAGGGAAGAATATTGATAGTTTACCTCCTGATTTAATTCTGTTCACGAAGGGCAGATATCTCTGTAGGGCTTTAAGTACTGGTAGAGGCTCTTTCAGCCCACCCTGCCTACTTTTAAAAGCCAGAAAGAACATGTTTTTCCCAATGTTCTTGGAGAATCCAGGGAGTGTGGGTGTACAGAAAAGAACGGTTTTCTTGCCCTGTATGCTTTCCCTGCAGCAGAGTGGGCAGAAGGGAAGAGACAAAATGGAGAGCCCAATTAGGGCTGGAAACCTCAGAAGAGAAAGCTGCTACAGAAGCCGTGAAAACGGCGCTTGGTGTACAACAGAACTCTTTCCATAACACCGCACATGTCGACATGGATATTATCATGCAAATGCCTGTTAACAGACTCTTACCTCCTGGGGTAAAAATGAGTCACCTTAAAAAAAAAAGGCAGTAAAGCCCTCCATGCAGATTTATATGACCTCTGGTAACCGCTCCCAGGGAGCTGTTATATTCTATTGTGTGAAGCCAGCTTCAGAGAAAAGTCTCCAAACTTAAGGATATATGCAACTGCTCTTTGTGGTTCCCGAGGAGCTATTAGAGTCAGTGAGGTGGTCAGAGCATGTCGTCTTCTCTTCTCAAGGAACCCTCTGGAGCCACATGGAGTTGTCTTGTCTCCTGATACCTCTGGTTGGGCTGTGTTTTAAAAAAAACACCTTTCTGCACAAGTGACAACGAAGGGGTCATGGGTCCTGAGGAGAGGGAGCAGGCATCACTATTTCCAGCAGGTACCACTAGGCTCTGCCATCAACCCTAAGTTAGCTTTCCAGCCAGAGGTGACGGCTGGCCCTATGTAGGCTGTGGTGACGTCATCCTACATCATCATCATCATTACCATATTTTCCCCTAAAAGGAAAACTGAGCTGAAAAGAAGCTACCAAGAGGACTTGGGATGCCTGGACTTGGATTCGCTAAACTTAAGGTCTGTGGATTCTCAGTGCTGGAAGACACTCCCAAAATTGTGTAAGGCAGGTTATGAGACTTGTGATCATCTCTACTGGCTTTTCACTCATCCTTATTTGACAGATTCATGTCCTCACTATGAGTAAAACAATATTTAGAGCTTCCTATTCAGTGGCAAGTGGCATTCATTCTTCCCTTTTGGAGGTGACAATGCGAGATGCTGAAAAACCTGGTTCCGTGGTTACACACGCCTTTAATCCCATTACTTGCGAGGCAGAGGCAGGTAGATTTCTGAGTTCAAAGCCAACCTGGTCTACAGAGTGAGTTCTAGGACAGTTGGGGCTACACAGAGAAACCCTGTCTTGAAAAACCAAAGGAAAAGCTGGGTTCTTAGGAACATGTGCTCAGTCAGAGCGATCACTCACCTTTGCACTCCACCTGATTGTGAGCTACAGCTCACCTGTCAGGCTGTCTGGACCCTGGGAATCCAGATATCCTGGGGTGGAGAATATTTTAAAATATGGCCAACTCTAATCATCCTTTTTAAACCAATGTATAAGTTACACAAAATAGGTTTGCTCCCTTAAACAGAAAGAGGAAGCCAAAAATCAAGGCTAAAATTCCTTTCTTGGTTTCTAACTATAGAATTTGAGATTCGCTGTTGATATCTTGAGTTCCACTTCTTTGTGGTCTGTGTGCTGTGCAATAGCCCAGTCATTCACTCAATATATATCTACTAAGACCTTACTACACGTCATTCCAGCACTTACTAAATACTGTATGGGACAGTCATACATCTCCAAAAGTAGTATATGTGTCTGTTATGTTATACATAAAATATACAGGTGTGTAAAGGTAGACACATATATATTTAGAATATCTAATACAGTCCTGGTGTTTAAGAGTTTACAGTGTTCTAAAGGGAATTAAAAAGCACACAAAAACCCTGAAACACTCCAACTAAAACATCACTAGAGACCTTTTTATTAAGGATGCAGTGCTTCACCAGATAAATTCTAAGGATTTTACAGAGACTCTCTCCTTAGACACTTGGGGTTTACAATCCAAGCCAAATGCACCCTCAGGGGGCAGTTATTGATATGTTATAGACTCAGATAAATAGAAACCTTTGGCAGCAATGTGAATGGCCATGAGATTTTGAGTCCTGTTCTAAGGTTTGAGGTGAAAAATGAAAGACAAAGGCATATTTTTCACTGGATTACACATAAAGGAAAATCCATGAGGTCGTTGAATGTCTGCCCTGGCAGAGATAGAGAAGCATTCTGTGTTCAATACTGAAAGCATTTGATGGAGAGACTGTGTTTCCAGACAATGCTGCCTGGTAGCAATATCACCACTTGGGGCTTAGGGTGTGTACTCTTTGTGGGGATGAGGTGAAGAGGCAGTTACAAAAAAGGGGGTGCTAGCAAGTGACTTAGAAGCCATACCCCTTCTCTTCACATCTGTCATCCCTGGCTGCTAGGGACAGAACAAGATGGCAGAGACAGTATTGGGGTCCATGGATTACAGATATGGCCCCCGTCTTTTCTTCTCTGAAAGGTGCAGGTACTTCAGCACGTATGTGGCTCGGTTTGCTTTGGGGCACATACCATCTGAAGGCCCATTATTCCTCTCTCCCTCTATTCTGATGCCTCTGTGTTAAAATCTGATGCTTTGGTGGTGGGAGAAGGCAAGCGTGTGCATTTTCTAAGTTGGAATCATGCAGAGCTGAACATCGTTTTACCCAAATAAAACTTCTGCTTTCAGAATTTCAGTGGGCATGTTCCTTTTTATAGCTTAAAAAGTTTCTGGTCTGTATTAACAGTTTCTTTCACCAGCTTAGTCTCTTCCATTTTTTTTCTTTTTTTTTTTTTGCCAGCTATGGACTCGGCCAGTGTGACTTCTTTTGTGCCTGGCTTTAAACAGTCTAAGAAACAGACCGCATTCCGCTATCCATCCATGCAGAGAAATCACACTGACAGAATGGAAGCCCTGCGCAGGCATCAAAGCTAGGGCATGGCTTCATCATATATTTTTTAAGCCTGCTTTTTATTTTGTCTGCTAATAACAAAAAATACATTCAAAGAACTGAACTAGAAGTTAAATCAAGAAACCAACCAATGGGTAACTCAAACTTCTTCATGCTATTTCTTTATCTGTAAGCTACAACGGGATAGAATACCCATTTAAACATTTAAATCGGGAATACATAGGCAATTGCAATAAAAATACTGCTGGCTAGCCTTTATTAAGTAGGTATTAATGTCTCAGGCTTTGTGCTAAGTATGATCTTTTTAGTAAAAACCGTCTGGAAATGAAACAACTTCAAAAGTCCCATATTACCCTGCTGGTATCTGAGCAAGGATTGGAGGAAGGGCATTCTGACTGCACAATACATGTGCTCAAGTACTTGTAGACATTTCCCTTAGGGATGAGGTACCAAAGAACATTACTGGGTTTGAAAATATACAAATGAAACCACACAGTAAGTTGGCTTATCAAAAAATTCAAAGGGAACAGGGGCAACTCAAGCTATAATAGTCAAATATAATATCAAAGTTGCTATGATGGTCATCAAAAACAGGATATTGACAATAGCCACCTTAGCCAGGCAGTGGTGGCACATGCCTTTAATCCCAGCAGTTAGAAGACAGTGGCAGGCAGATCTCTGTGAGACATCCTGCTCTACAGAGTGAGTTTCAGGACAGACAAAGCTTCACAGAGAAACTGTCTCAGAAAGGAAGAAGGAAAGGAAAAAGAGAGAGAGCGAGCAAGAGAGCGAGAGAGCAAGCAAGAGAGAGAGAGAGAGAAAGAGAGAGAGAGAGAGAGAGAGAGAGAGAGAGAGAGAGAGAGAGAGAACCCGCCCTGGAGGAGGACTACTTCATGGATCAGGAAAAAGCAAGATTGCCTGGGATGGCCAGAGGAGAAAAGCTGGGATCCTCTCTTGAACCTGTTTGGGGCTAGTGTCAGCTCTCCTGCTACAAGCCAAGGAAGACATGGATTGGCTTGGTAGATGCACAGGAAGTGGGCACGAGCAAAGTAGCCACTGACTGTACTCAGAATCTGTTATGGAGTATTTCTCCAGACAGAGCTGTGATGACCCCACTTTGATGTTGGCAACTGAGACCTTGGGCAGAGGTTAGGAAAAGAAGAGTAAGGGGTCAAATGTTTGCAGTTTTTACCCTTGCCATCCTTTCTGAGATCTATTCTGCTTCTCTGCTTCATTAATATCATCATTCAACCATGACACATTTATAAATTGACCATACTCAACATAGAATGCAGTATGTGTGAGACACACAATTCTTCCTCAAAATCCTAGGTCTCGGCGTTAGTTGTAAAAAGCACAGCAGTAGAGCTGAGGCCCACATGGCCAACATGAACCAGACATACTGCAATCCTGACTTTCTATGAGGAACAGAATTTGCTAGAACTCAAACAACTTCATAAGCATCTAGGCAGGGCAGCAGGATTATTTATGAAAAGGGAATGATATATATCATTTCTAGGCTCCATAACTAAGAAGCACTGTTCCTCTGCCATATTTGAATGGTCTACAAGAAACAGTACCTCTTAACAATCATAGGGAAGACAATACCCACACTGGACAAAGGTAGGAACCATTTCTGATGATGTAGGTTTTGCTGTTACCAAAATTAACATTGCCTTAAATAATAAATAACCTATAAAAAAGAGTCTGTGGAAGATTCTTCCTATGCTGAGATTTGCCACTGGGACTAGCCAAGAACCTAGATATATCTCTTATTTCCAAGGTCTTGCTAAGTGCCTCACTGTGGCTTAAAGATGCCAACACAACAAACTATAAACAAGACATTTTTCTTTATAAAGTAGACTTCCTAAGAAGAAATTCCTTACTATAATCAGTTTATAATTTATGCACTTCAAGGAATTTCATAATCTGAAATTTATTTTTGAAGGCAAATCATTCACATCTCACATATTAGGTACCACGCTGAGACCCTAAAGCCAAACAATGCTCCCTAACTGTGGATGGGTCTGAGCTTATTATCCAACATTAAAACTAAGACTATAACCATGAACATGTTTCCTCAGTAAGTCAAAGCTGTCAAAGTAGCAAACACATGAACTATCTTCTACCATTAATTATCACGGCCATATAGAATAATTCAAAACAAATTTAACATCAATGCCATCATTTTTGTAAGCATACCGAGGACAAAAGGCACAAGGTCCTCTGTGTGACTCCGGATCAACTGTCACAGAGAACCCATGACCACATGGGTTCTCACGCGCTGCTCAGTGCTATGAATTAATAATTCCTGGCTTTTTATTAGGAGTTGTGTCTCACGGGAATAACTCGAGTCACGTGTACTTTTTAGAACTAGACCCTAAGACCAGAGGAAAGACAACTTACACTTGCAGCCGTGTGGTTCTGAAGGGCTATCTCCATTCCTAGGTAGCCAGAACATACACCTATATGCTTTACTGTCAAAGAAAGTATTGGTGACATGCCCCTGTGTAAAGAAGTCAGGAAGATACGTGCTATGCAGGTCTGAGTAAACAGAGCTGAGAAGACAGACTGACACGTGCTTGTTGGGACTGTTAGAGAAGTATTGTTGTTTTTGAGACTTCTAGTAGACCAGGTGACTGGAAATTCCTGGTAGGAGAGTCAGGCTCCAAATATTTGAGAAACAGAAACATGGAATATGTCCATCTGGCCTCCACATAGAGTCAAAGGAGAGACACAGCTGAGCAGAGAGACAGTGAAACTAAGAGCACTTAGAGTCAGCTAGCTATGAACTTCTCTATTTTCTTGGTCTAGTCATTTCCTTTCAGAGAAACAAAACCAGGCAAGTTCTGGTTGTACCAGTTAATGGTACAAGTGGGAAAATCTCTTAATTACTTGTGAAGAGACTTCTCAATGAAACAAGAAAAGTTAAGCACCAATGTCTTTTAAAGAATTACTTCGCAAACACTCAAACCAGAGAGACAAAAGTGCTCTGTAGGAGATGGGGTTTAGTTGGATGAATTTCCCTCTATGTTCCCAGCCTTGTCTTTTGCACACAGGATCACAGGGCCTCATAGAACAGGGTTTGGGATCCTGAACTGTAGATGTTCTTTATATGACCCTTGGGAACAATCATTTCTGCTTTGCAAAGTTGTTGTATGAGCAAACCTAGCTTCATGCTTTCTTGTTGAGTGTGGCATATGTGGTAGTTAGTCAAATGCTTAATCCCTAGCAAAGAGCCTGGGACTTCAAGAAAAGGGATAAAAAAGAAAGTGGTGACCTTTGGAATTTGAAACTTTAAGAAATTGTACTGATTTGCATTTTCCTTGTAATAGATTTAGAGGGTTCTAAAACATGGGCTTAGAACTTTAACCATCTACATCCCATATGTAGGTCCCAGTAGGGAGAAAGGCTCTGAATAGAGTATGAAGGAAAACCGTATTTATTATCTGTGATTATTGTCTGTTTAGTCCCACTTCCATTTGTTGATTATGTCCCAATTTTGTTGCTCTTGTTGTTCTTCTTGTTGTTGTTATTGTTTGTTTTGTTTTTTCAAGACAGTTTCTCTGTGTGACAGCCCTGGATTCCTGGAACTCATGCTGTAGACCAAGTTGGCCTTGAACTCACAGAGATCTGCCTGCCTCTACCTTCCAAGTGCTGGGATTAAAGACGTGTGCCATCATGCCTAGATCTCAAGTTTTTATCCTATTCCACATCAGGGCCTTCAATGGGTAGACTACCTCCCGTGTTGGCTAGCAAGTCAACAGAAAACGTAGACCCAAGAGGCAAAGCACCCAAATCCGGCCTCTACTTTAGCTGGAGTTCTTCTTTCTTACTAGTTTCGGGAGCAATGGATTTCCCTTAATTTTTTGATAAAGCAAGTTGGAGTCCAGCAACAGTTATTTGTAAGAGAGAGAGTCCTGTCTAATGTGATAGGCAGAAACATTGCACATAGGCTTGGTACGAGGCTCTCTACAACACAAGGAGGCTGTATTAAAGGACTGCAGCAGTAGGAAAGTTGAGAACCACTGTCCCTGAACCAGTGGTCTCATGGGAGGTTTCTGGACCACCATTAAGTGAGTCTGTCTCTGACTTAATCCCAATGTCTGAATG
The DNA here is from genome assembly GCF_008632895.1 of Mastomys coucha. Classification (NCBI taxonomy): domain Eukaryota; kingdom Metazoa; phylum Chordata; class Mammalia; order Rodentia; family Muridae; genus Mastomys; species Mastomys coucha. Next base: position 31,841,137 of record NW_022196911.1, read on the forward strand.
TATAAACATGGTAATTTTTAATTTATAAATATTTGATTAATTCTTCTGGAATTTAATACAATATATTTTGATCATAATTTGACCCATCTCCTCTCCTAAACTCCCCCAGGATCCACCCCTACCTTCCTATCTGAAATATGGCAGTTTTTAAATGGCCAGGCAGATCTGAAGAGGGCTAAACCATAGTTAGCACACCTGCCTATTTAAACTGCTGTGTAGACTCTATAAAGTTACTATCCTGGGGATTTTTCTATTGATGAGGGGACTGTGCATACATTCAAGACATGGATGCTATCGGAGCATCCCACAGGGCCTGTATCTCAGCAATCAATCCATCTGACTTCTCCGCTGCTTCCCCTTTTTCCTGCAGGGCTGGAAATCAATTGTGTGTTAGCTGCTTTCTAGGTCTGAATCCAGAGATCCTTGGAATTGAAATGCATATCGTTTCATTAGCTACACCAACAAAGGAGGAAAAAAAATTAAAAAACAGAATGAAAGAAACTTCCTTGAGACAACTTCCCCAAATGAAGTATGTACTAATGAGTAGTTCACTGATCTTCACATGGCACAGAGGGAAAAGAAAGAGGACAAATAAAGCCATTCCAATGGCTGTATTAAAGCACATCATATGTGTCTAGAAATGAGGGTGGGCTAGGATTTAGGAGAAAAACTTGCTATGTACGTAAATCCTCTAGCATACATGTCTTGGCAGGAAGGCTGTATAGTAGAGAGAGAGGGAAAAAAAACAGAAATTCTATTTTAAGAATTAAATATGTGAAAAATTTTCTTGTTCAGATTGGCTCAAAATACCATACAGGGCTGCATTAATGAAGATTAAGTATATTTAGATAGAATAATTCAAAAGACCTTATCAATTTGGAACCATTTCCTTCCAAATTGAAAAAAAAAAACTTAATTTAACTGGCTATAGATGAATTCCTAGATTTATTGAAATAGTTTTGAGTTGAATACACTGAGTGGGAGTCACAAATCATTCGTTGCTGGTTTGGATTCTCTAGCTTGAATTGAACCCAAATAATGCAAGCTCTCAGTTTAGTGTGATGCTCTGAAGAGAATGTGGTACACATTTTGATATCTCTTGCCAATGGGTGACATCCCTGTTCACCTTCTTTTCACCCCTTTTTTTTTGGAACAAAAGAATTACAATGACAGATGCAAATGCAAGGTGCCTGGCAGGAAAATATTTTTGGCACCTGAAAGACACATCACTCCCTATCCTGGAGAAGGTGAAAGGCGGGTGATCTGAGACCACGAGGCCCAAATGCCTTCAGACAGCAGGAACTGCATTAGCCTTTGGCTTGGCTGCGCCATCAAATTGAGAGTTTACCTTATCTAAATGTGCAATTAAGCTTGAAATAGAAAAGTGAGGGATTTACATAAAAGTCACTGTTAAACTCATCAAACTACAGGAAAAGAAGGAGAAAGAGGAGTGAGAGAGGAGGAGGCAAGCATTAAGCTCTTACTGCATACATTCCAAGCTGTGTTCCTACATCTTATTGCTTTAAAACTCTCTTAAGAATCCGAAGTAGTTCTCCCAAGTTAAAAAAAAGTGAGGGAGGGAGCACCCAAAATACCTAGATGTTATTAACATTTTCCCATTTCATAGAAGAAGAAATGGAGGCCTTGAAAAAAATTAAACAGTTTGTTCGAAGCTAGCTAAAACATTGGAAGTAACTGAATCCAGAGTCGAATTCGATGCTGATTCTTTCACCCATTGTTATCTGCCATTGCTGGGTCTCTGTCACCATTTTCTGTTGGATTAATAACAATCACCCATAGAAACCTATACTGTTATCCATACAAGAGTCAGGGGGCTTTGCCTTGTGGCCGCCTCAGTCATCTCCACAATCTTCCAGCTATCCTCTCACTGAGTCACAACCATTGACCTATACTCATCTCCAGCCTGAGAATTATTTGGGATACCCTAAACCCTTAAAACTGACTAAGTCTTTGCTGAGTCTGTGTGATTTCTCATCAGGACCAAGTGGTTTGCTGAGAAGCAAAAACCCCATTCAGATATTGGTCGACGGTATTTTAACAGAAACAAGCCAGTGGTCTGGAATCCAACTTCTCCTGGCTCTCCCAGGGCCAAGAGCAACTTTGTAAGGTCAGCAGGCTGAGCTAATGAATGAAGGAGCGGCCTTGGCATCCACACGGCTGAGGAGTGGCTGCACTTTCTCCCTGTCTTAAGTGCACACTGCCCTGGCAACTAACTGCGTTAACGAGTTTCCTGGGGATTGGACCTGGAGCTGCAGAGGGCTTGTTAAACCGGGGTTCAGAAACCCTTCTTCCTGCAGTGTCATCTTCGGCTCCCCAGTGGAGGAATCTGCTGCTGATGCCATGTGGGTCTGCCCCGCAGCGCCCACTGGTCATCCGTAAACACGGCTCCCTCCTGCCCTGTAGCATCCCCCTAGCCTGGCCCTCACCATCACATGTGACCCTTTCTCCTTGGACTTGCCTAGTGGGTTGAACCTGGTGTGCTATGCTGATGAACACAACCATCCTGCGGGGGATGAAGTGGAAAACAAACAAAAACAAAAGAGAAGGGGGAAAAAAAATCCCGTTTACAGTGGGAAGCTGATCGATGCCTCGTCTTCCACGGCGAGAGCAGAAAACAAAGATTTCACTCAAATCTAAAAGCGCCGTCCTTTGTGCTTTGAAAAATGAAGTAACCGCTCCCTCGGTTTTGAGCAGCAGAAGCATCAAGTGCATCAGCTGATCATTAAAAAAAAAAAAAAAGCAAGCCAGGAAGAGGCTTGTATGTGCCGATTTGCAGCAGGGTAAGGCCCTTAGCTACAGGTTTGCTGACTCCTGTCCAGCATAAGCTAGCAAGCAAGGCGGCCAGTGTCTATTGGCCACAATCTGACAGCTGTTTGACGCCTTTACATTTGCCTTTGAATCCAAAGCAGCCTTTCCATTGTAGGCCGTTCTTTTTCATGAACAGTATTTTAAGTTAAGGTGGGGGAAAATTAAAAAGCTAGCAATTCCTTGGTGAAAAGATGAAAAAAGGACCCAAAAGGCAGCTAAGGGGACTTTTTGTCTCTTTAATTGCTCTCTTTTTCAGTTTGACTGCTTCCTTGTACTTTTTTTGGTGCTGTTTTTACATCCTTTTCACTTATGTACCCGAAATCTTTCCTTCACTTGAGTTGTCCGATAAAGCCTGGGTTAAAGGAGCATGTATCACAAAGGGCTGGACTTGGAGATGAAACCAGAGCCTTTGAGGTGGGTGAGAGCATATTGCTCCAAACCTTCCTGGGACAATATGTGGGTATCTCTGATGAGAGGAGGGACAGCTAACTGGACTGACAGGCTAAATCCTGTATTATAGGCCCACTAGCCATGGCAGAAGCTTGTTCATTCTAAGGACACTTAGAACCGTGTAGAAGACAATTAATTTCCCCTGTCCTTTGCATAGATTCTGAGAGAGATCTTTGAGGCCTTGAGTTCAGAATTACCATATACACACATGATCTCCCTTGTTTATTCTTTCTACTATCAGCAAGCAAGTTATCATAGCCATTAAAGTTGCTGTTAGAGCTGGAGAGAGAGATGGCTCAGAGGCTAAGAATGCATGTTGCTTTTAGAGAGACCAGAGTTGGTATCTCAACACCCAGCCGAGTCTACTTACAACCTTCTGGAACCCCAACATCAGGGGATCTGATACCCTCTTCTGTCTTCTTTGGGATGCTTCTGCACCCCACGTACTTAATTCAAAATAATAAAACAAATAAAAAATAAAGTTAATTACTCTTAGCTATGGAGCTAGATTCTAAGGATGTACCAAATGAGTACTTTCTCCAATCTCTGGCTTCCACACAATTTACTTTTTTGTTGACCTTCTTCAAATAGAATTTTGACTTTCATGCCACAGCACTGGTATTATCATTTACTGAATACTGAATATTCATTTTTAAAGAGCCACTCAGTCATCTCACTTAAGTGAATATATCTGCAGCATTTTCTTCACTAGTTCGTCACATTGGGAACTTAACAAAATAGTGCAAGTCCATTTTTCCCCCCAAACAGAAAGTAAAGAAATAAACAAATAACATAAAACACAAAAGATGCTAAATAAGGGAGAGACCTCTTGAAAAAGCCATTGGCAGCCAGAGGTAAAAGTGCAGTAAGTAAGCAACCGTAAGTTTGGCTGAGGTCTTTCTCGCTGTCCCACCCTCTTGGCTCCAGATAGAGCTTATGTCATTTGTTGCTACAGAGAAAGAACAGAATTTGCCAGCAGCTCCCCTTGTGCCGATTGCAATGACCAGACTTATCCAACACTTTGAAAAGAAACTCTTTCTCTGAACCTCCTTTGTCTTGGCTTTGTTCCTGACTCCAGTTTGAAGGGGAAGGTCATGGAATGGCAGGTCCTAGAGGTCTGTGATTCAAGTGGTTTTGGCCCTCATTGGTGTTAAAGATTGTAAAGATATAGATGCTAAACATGCGAGGGAAGAGCAGGTCCTAATAAGTCATGGTACATAGGATGACAGGGAATAAATACATTTTCACTTATACAAGTCCACAGTGTGTGTGGTTAACTAATTTGGAGACTATTTAGAGAGCACATAAGTGCATTCTGGGATCTTTATAGGACATGGTATTGGCCATGGTGGCACATCTACTCACTAACCATCTACCCAACCTCTTGGATCCCCTACAGAGGTTCTAGGTAGGTAAGGGTGCTGACTACAGTTTTTGTTATTTATGCTGTTATTTTTTTTTGTTTGTTTGCAAGCTGTTAGAGACTGCCTACAACAAGAGGTTTTTGCAATGAGCAGGGACCTTTGAAGAAATAGCACAGAAATGGCCAGAACAGGCATATGGGTCTGCCACTTCCACTACGGGTCTGCTTGCTGTCTAAAGCACCATATGCTGACTGCCTTTCTCTTTCACTTTATATTGCGGATAGAAACTTCTTTCCTTCCACCTCATTACCACGATGATGTTTTGTACTGCAATAAAGGACTCTTAAGAAAGCCCAGGCTCAGGGTGACAGGCTGATATGCGTTAACACTGCTTACACCATTAGCCAAGCGCTGGGTCATGAGCAAGTCATATCAGACGATGCTAACTGCTGAGGTGAGACCTCACTGTTACAGAAGGAATCCTGATGGAATAAGATAGTTTTCATACACTAAAGCCTGTTCATGGGCTTCTTGTGCATGCATGTTGGTGTGTGTGCATGTATGTGTGTATGTATGTATGTATGTGTGTGTAAGATATAAAATTGTACATTCCAGTATATATGATTTTTGATAGAGGATATCATGCATCTATTCCAGATTAACTAGCCCATCTTAAAATCACCATTTTAATCTTTCTCTCTCTCCCCACCCCTCTTTTTTGTGAAGACTGTATTTCTGGAAATTTTGGTAAATTCTACTGTTGACTGTATCCTACTATGATTTCCAGAAAAAAAAAATCCACAGTTTCCTTCATGCCAGCATGGAAAATAGTTTTCATAAGGATTAAAGAACTATATGAGACTTATTTTCTATCTCCTCTCCCCACCCACTGCTCTTACTCTGACCCCATTTATTCACAACCATGTTAGTCCAACAGCTAGGGAGTTACTGTGTACAATCACTGCACATGCCACTGTAGAGCATCAAATTAGACCGTGCTATGTGTATGTTTGTCCTGCCTCAAAGCCTGCAATGGCTCCCACTTGCTCAACAGATTAGACCTACAATACCTTTGATACCCTTGACAATCAGTTCTTACGCTGCCCACCAAACAATTTTTGTATGTAGTGTGGTATGTGTGTGTGTGTGTGTTCCTAGCTCTGGTGGCTTTTCGATAATCTATGCACACATGCACACATGATGTGGGTTGATTCCTAAGAATACCCTTCCTTAGTGCATAAACTCTTGACTTCCTTCCACCACAACACCGTCTTGATGGATGCCTAACAGCAGAGTTGCCATCCTTTTTCTCTGTAGGCCATGGGGTCTCTGCTCTAAGTTCTCCATCAGCTTGATGACGCGGTGTGGAACAAAAGCACCAACCACAGCTACAGACAACAGAGAAGTGAACAGCATGGCTGTGTCTCAAGAAAACTTTACAAAACCAGGAGGCAATCAGCCCATGCATGGGTCACAATCCCCAGCCTTTCTTCTGTAGTAGCAAATACATGTGTGTGCTGGCACTCCATCAGCCATTTTCTGGCACTCCTCTTTGGATGCCATATAGAATGTATTTTGGTTAACAAGTTAGAAGCTGAACCCTGTGAAGGCTTCAGACTTAGAAACAGAGAAGCACTTAACACAGTAAGCCCTCTTCAGGATCTTTCTGTATTTTATTTGATTTTCACAAATCCCCTGACTGCTGGACATTGCACCAGCTATCTCTATTTTGCAGTTAGACAAATTAGGGCACTACTCAGGGTCCCAGAGTGCACTTTCCCAATGTTACACTTGTGGAAAGTGACAGAGTTCAGATTCAAGGCCAGGAGGTTCAGCTGCAAAGAGTACCACGAAAGCCTTGCCAGACTCACGTTAAGTAACCAGTAGCACGCAGTGCTAGGCACATAGCAATTTCAATTTTAAATGTCTGTCAACAATAAATTAAGCAAGTGAATGATATGCACGTGGAAGTACATTATTTCCCCACAAAGATTTTGGATGATGAGGGAGAACAGACAGAATGCAAACGTGTTATGATTTCCCCTTCACAGACACACTTTTGATGGTGGTATTTGGTTTTCAATCGCTGGCTCCCCTCTTCTGGCTAGTGTACATACCTGGGGTTCTCCTAATCCACTCTCATTTGACTGGCTTGTTAGATTACTACACACTTGCCGAAAACATATGAATCCATCCATACCACGCAGCTCACTGAAAACATATAAACACATCCATGCCACACAGCTCACAGGCTGTTTCTTAGTAATTCTCCCCCTCCTGCTCCTCGAAATTTTCTTTATTCGTAAACTTACTGATGCCCGTTGTACTTTAATCTAATTTCACAATTCAGTTAAATATAGCACGCACCAGTGAGATAGCATAAAAACAAAGCTCTTTCCTAAGTTCAACGCCTTGGGAAAAAAAATCCAACACATGCAAATTGCTACAAACAATGCTGTCAAATTAGGGGTGGCTATGACTGGAAGAGCTGGTGGGGAACCTCTACACGTCTAGAAGGATTCCCAATCAGATATCTTTGCAAGTTTTTTATAGTACTGGAACAGAACCCCCTACATGTTACTTTATGGAAGAACTTTATGACATATAGGCATAATCTCACAGAATAAAAGATGCTGGTTCTGATATCTTTAGGCCAGTGCAACTTAAAATTAATGATGATGAGAATAGTTTTATACATGTATGATAGAACAAACTATTTTGATACATACGGTTTGATTTTTATGATGCCCTACATATATACTACATACAAACATATATATTACATACATGCATATATATGTATATATACACATATTCACACACACATATATCTACACACATATATGCACACATACACACATATTCAGACACATATATGTATATATATATACACAAACAAGTATGTAGACACATACATATATATGTACACACATATGTGCACACATGTATACACACATATATTCACACACATATATACACATTTATACATACACATATATATGCACACATAAATACACACATATATATGTACATACAAATACACACACATACACACACACACATACACACACACACATTTTGTTTTTCAGTTTCATCCTTGGTCATTTAGTTTGGTCATCAGAGTACTCTATTGAATTATTTATATTTACTTGATTATTTATTTAGAGAACACATATGTATACCACAACATATGTGTGGCGATCAAGTACTACTTTTTGGTGGCAGTTCTCTCATTCCACTGTGGGTTCTGGGATTCAGACTCAGGTTATTAGGCTTGGGCAGCAAGTGTTTTGACCTGCAGAGTCATCTACCCAGCCCCCTTTTTATATGAATTTTTTTCATATAGTCAATATTTCTGTTACAAACTTAAGCTGCTTTTACTTAGCAATATGAGCCTTGAAAACTGTGTCACTGAGAGTAAGCCTTGTAACATTATTTTTCCAAAAGGCTTCAATTTGTATGTGTAGCATTTAACTAGTTCTCCTTTTAATACACATAGAGCCCCCCATCTCATGCTTATAAATATTCATACTAATACTTATTTATCCAATAAATAATCATCAAGTACCTATTTAGCTGTCAGCGACCATGATACAATTAATATCCATTTAAGCATAATTTTATGCACTACTTACTTGGATAAATTCCTAGAAACAAATCTGTGAGGTGTAAGGTCACAGAATTTGATTCCATACACTGTGGCTCTGGATTGGACATCCTGAGGCATGGCTGCTTCTCTTTCAGTTCCTGAGAATAGGGCCTCTGTCTTGTTTATCTTTTATCCCTGAGCATTGAACATAGGATGTACCCAAAGTAGATACTCAAAAATGTTTATTGAATCTTGAATAATGAATAGTCCTTGACTGAAGTACTGTTTTACTAGAATTACAGAAGGGTTTTTATTTTTATTTATTTTTTGTTGATGCTTCTAGTAAAGTCAATTAAAAATCATAACTGGCATTTGTAATGGGAGGCAGAATGGGAGAAAATAAGAAAAGCACACATTGCTTTTGTCAGAAAGTACCTGAGGGCCCTAGTTACCCTCAGCCCCACATTATCAGCAGTTTAGAGATTTACTAATGTGTCCAAAATCTCCGGAGACTTTTTCAAGCAGGAAAATTGTCAGGAGAGGAATTCTGTCTGCCAGCAGATCACACAACCTAATTTCTTTTTGCTTACTTCTCCTTTCAAGGTGCCTTGTGAGCTCTGGCACCTACAGAAGCCTCAGCCCATCCCTGGGTCACCTGCTTTGTGTGCAATGGCTGTTCTTCAGCAGATAGCATGCTAGATGCCATCACGCATAGAGATGGTTTGAAGTTTATGTTTTATACATAATTTCAGAGCCAATCATGGGTCTATAGAGTCACACACAGGCTTCCTGCCTGCTGTGGGAGCCTTCTGTGATGCCACTGGACAGTCACTGCATATAGGGGACACTGGTTGGCACATCTGAGAGTGCCTCTCCCTTTCAATATAATGATTTCGTGTGACCTTTGATTTCTTCCCACTCACTAGGAATCCATAAATTTCCCCCAAATAAATCATATAAGGCAACTGGTATGTATGTGGAATACTCTGTGAGTGAATGAAATGGGCATCTACAGAGCCTAATAAAGCGTCATTTCTAGAGCTAATGGCAGAGACTCTGAAGTCATGACTGAGCTGATGATATATGAAACCATGATGAAGAAAGTCAAACTATTTCTTGGTTCAGTGTGTCCATGTCCAAGGCTTGGGCTGAAGCCAGGTGACCAGAAATCAGGCAAATTTAGAAATGCAAGCAGACTCCATGATGTGCTGCTTCTGACCCTTGGTGCTGTGGTAGTACACAGTATATCCAAAGAACCTGACCTCTGGCGCATCATCTACCTCACTCACCTTTCATTATTCCTTCTCTCTCTCTGTCTCTCTCTCTCTGTCTCTCTGTCTCTGTCTGTCTGTCTGTCTCTCTCTCTCTAATTTTTATTGAGTTACTCTAAGAATATTCCATCTACCTAACAAAAGAGATGCCTTTCTTTTTCTCTCCCTCTTCCTCCCTCCTTTCCCTCTTCCCCCTTTGACTTAACCCTACAAGTCTAACACAGACTCCCTAGCTCCCTCAGCTGCTTGGCTTTCTTTTCTAACTCACTTCCTCTCTCTTTCCTTTTCGCCCTTCCCTTCTTTCTATCAGTGAAGTAGCGATTGCTTTTGATTGGCAGTTGGAAAAAGTCCTTTCTTGCAGCTATGTTAGAACCCAGCTTCTGCTTTGGCACGTGGGTCACCTGCTTCTTCTAGGCATGCCCTTATATTAGTTAATTTGTTAGCTTGCTTGAATCACAGTTGAGAACCCTTCAGCTTTGGTGTGCAGCAATAAATTCAACTGACAGCTGAAATTTGGAACGCTCACTTAATATTGATTCCGAATGTAATAACAAGCGACATGACCTTTTGGATGGTGTAAAATATGGCCGCCACAACATCTGTGCCACATTTCTTGCTGTTTAGTGATATGCTGTAACAGCATGGAGCTGGCATTAAAGCTAAGCTTTATTATCAAGCAGATCACTTCGTCTCTCTAGTTTCATTAAAAAAAAAAAAAAAACACGCTTTCAGCTTCTGCTGCTGATATCGTGTCTAATACATGTTGCTGTTGTCAGGACCTGATTTACCCTACAGTAAGATGGAGAAAGATATCTGATGACCAAATAGGAAGGCAGGAAGGAGTGGCAAGGGGCAGGAAGGCCACGTGATATCCAAATTCCAAGGGACCAGAAACTGACACAACTTTCCACAACACTGGCAGAGATACCCAGAAATCTCTGCTGCATCCTTACCTATTCCAGATATACCTAGTCTATCTGCGAAGTTGATGTCATTTAGGAGTTTCTACAAGTTATTGAAATATCTTTCTCAGCCACCAGCTCTATGCCTCCAATGCCAAAAAAAGAAGAGAAGAGAAGAGAAGAAAAAGATACCTTTGGTACTTGCCCTGATGCCAGAGCATCCTCTAATTTAGCATTGCCCTGGGAAATCCTAAACTAATTTTACTGGGATGGATACAGGGATGCTTGCATCTGATTTACCCGCACTGTTTTTCTTTGAAGTCTTGGTATCTTTAAAACATTCTCCAAGTGGCAGAACATCAATTTGTGCACTTTAAAGAATCCAATTTAAGCAGGTTAAAAATTGTCAAAATAGTCTAACCATATTTCTCCAACAGAATTTCCAACCATGGGGCACACATGCACGTGCACACACATACACACACACATACATACACACACACACACACACACACACACACTTTGAAAGCATTCTAACATCTCAATACAGTCAGTGGCTCAGATTGGCTCTCACTTGGTGAATGGTGAGAATTTCAGTTTCTTTGTTACAAGGAACAGATCTTTGAGACAATGATTTTTTCCTTTCCTTTTCTTTCTTTCTTTCTTTCTTTCTTTCTTTCTTTCTTTCTTTCTTTCTTTCTTCCTTTCTATGATGTTTTGACTCTGGTTGGCTGAACCATTTCTGGAGGGTAAAACCACAAAGTTTTAAATATTATTTATCTGGAGGGAAAAAAAGAATTGAGTCACTTTTAGGAGAACTTCTCTCTTGAAAAATATACTCCAAAAAAAAAAAAAAACCTATTTATGGTTTCAAAGAAGGGAAATGTACAAAATATGGAGAGTGGTTTCATTTCTCCCCCAGCTTCTAGACACTGACTTCAGCAAACATGCAAACTCTTGTTGCTGTAGGTGCTTAAACTGGCATGGTAGAAATCTACAAGGAGCAAACTAATAATAGGGCACTTTCTGTATTAGGAACTCCAGAAACGTGGGCCTGAGATTGGGTAAGTGTTTTATTCAAAGAAAATGCCGGGTCTGGTAGGTAATTGAAAATGTGAGACTTCAAAGCCCTAACACAAAATGAGAGACACTGGCCTATACCCTTTCCCCAGGGAAGCCTAGGGGAATGCCTGCTGGGATAACTTCCAAAATGACTAGAGATCCATCGTGCTTTGAAAAAGTTAATCAAGCCATGAGGGAGATGTCCTGACAGTTAGACATTGGTTAGGGGGGAAAAAAAACCCTTACCTAACCAGCAAGCTTTTAGGGCGGTTTCCAAGATTGCCTGGCGGCTGGCTATTATCTGTGATCTGTACCACTTTCCCTAGTAGATCATAGCATTTATCGGGATATTTGCTGATATGTTATTTGGTCCTAAGATATCATCTTAGGAAAGTTCAGAAATACTGAAGGGCGCTCCCGTATTCCAGAGAGCACACATTTATTTATGAAGAGCAAGTTCATTATTCCTGCAGAACGATGTGGGCAAAATATGATTGGACTCCTTAATTGACAGAAGCCTATGCCAGATGGCTGAAATGCCACTTTCATTTCAGGAAGAAAGGAAGCCTTCACAGAAAGGAGGAACTCTGTGATTACAAGGTAAGATCATTCTTAATTATCAGGCCCAGGGACTATATGGCCACCCTCGTGTTTATAAAATTAGAAAGCAAAGTTCAAACTTGGGTGCCCAAATACCTGGTCCACTATTAATAGTGAAGTACAAATGGCACTGAGTTGAGGGGATGGGGGGGTGGGGGTGGGTTGGAAGGGAGTTAGACTTGGTTAACTAAAAGCACGCCAGCATTAAGATAAAGTTTGGCTCTGAATTTAGAATGAACTGATCCTCCAACTTGGCAAGCAATAATTAATTCCAGCCATGTATCACTCATCTGTGTAGTAGCTGCCCCTCAAATAGAGATCTTAAAAAACTCTCCCTTGTGAAATCAGTGAAGCCATCAGACACAGCCATATGCTCAAAGCTTGCAGAAGACTGGTCCTGAGACAGGTGTCTAGGAATTGAGATGTTAACTGCCCAAGTAGAGTTATGGCTGTGTAAGCTGAAAGCCAGGCTTGTTTTCACTATCAGCCAGGAAGTAAGTAGACCCACCAAGGTGCCAAAACCAAGCCAAGAGAGCAAACGCTACTCTTCTTCAAACATTGGGAGCACCTCCCTTTCTTTCTTTTCCTTTTTTCCCCCTTTTTACTTTGGCACTTGACTTGTTCTCTAAGATCCTAGAATAGCTTTGTTGATATCATCCACAGAAGCTCAGAAAGGAAAGACTTGAGGGAAAAAAAAAAAGTGTACGCACACTGACAAGGTAAACAGGCGAGAATTGGATTACTCCAGCGTCCTCCGCTGAGGTAGGATTCAAAACTAATCTGATTATATGAATATTATGAGCCACTAAGTATCTTTCTGCAGCAATTACCAAGCTTTCACACATAAAAGAGGGCATTTTCTTTAGTGCTGGGCTAATCTCTCAAGTGTTCAGCTTCAAAGCTAAAGTTGAGAGAGAAAGAGACCCACTGAAGTGGGCTTACAATGTAGCAAGCTCCTCTCTCTCTCTTTTCTTTCTTCCTCTCTCATCTACTTCTGTATATACTGAACCTCAAAGGATTATTTTCATTCTTCTAATACACTCAAACTATTTCCGAATATCACACAGTTTTTGGTCTCTTTAAAGCCAATTGTTAGGCTTTAAATCAGAGTCAGGGCTAAGAAAGAGTATTAATTCTGTCCTCTTAGTCATGTGGGACCAACAGCATTCAAACTTTACTTTGGAAGTCGTCTCCCTTGAGCTGAGCAACCAAGGTAGGATCCAGTGCCCATGCTTAAATGCAAGCTCATCTACATGATTTGTTTAGTGTGCCAGCAACCTGCTTAGATCCTTTCTGATACAAAGCCAGCCAAGAGCAGATCTGTGCATCAGACTGGACCACGTTGGTGCTGGATGCTGATTATATAAGGCAGAACTCTAAGTGAATGTTAGAGATGCATCTCAATGAAGAAGCGCAATGGGATGGTTATATATGTGCTCAAGCTCTGGTTTAAATCCCACCCATGCCAGTTCCTAGATGAAGCATGAAGTTGGCTCACTACTTTAATCTTGCAAGTCTAAAACATCAAGAAGATGATATCAGTAGAATCTAGAAATGTACTAGGGACATAGCATCTTCCTTGGATGAACGGAGTGCCCTCCTTCCCAAGGCATGGATCATCCCAGCACAGGAAGAGGGCCCTTCCTTTCTCTTGATCCATTTTCCCTCTTCTACTGTACATTCGATAAAATAAAGTAAATAAATGGAAAAAAAAAAGAAATAAATGTACTAGGGTTGCTAGTGGATCAGTTGTTAATTCTATAGGTTCATTTTAAACCTCATTTTCCTTGGCCTCTGCCTAATTCTATCAGTTCCTCACCAGGCCATGTTCCTTCTTGTTATAGGTATTTAACTTGTTTGAAACATTCATTCCTAAGTCTTCACAATCCAACCCAACTGATTCATAATACAACCACATTGTCTCCTTATTGTCTTGGAACAATGTTCTACGAGCAGCTGGACCTACCTTTGGTCTATTATTATCCCTGACAAGGAAAGAGGATTTGACACCTACTAAGAACTTAACAAGTACTGTTTTTCGTTTGGTTGGTTGATTTTTGTTTTATCATGGTGCAATGGGTTAAGTCTTGAAAATAAGGGTCTGGAATACTAATCCAGAAGGAAGGGCCCTCTGGGGTAATGAGGCATTGGAAAAGCAAAAAGTAGTATGGTTTGGGTGGCTTTGAATTTCTCACAAAGATATAATTGCAAGTAAATTGTTAGTCTAATGAGCAATATTCTATGTTTGCTAAAAGAAAAAAAAAAAGACAATAACAACAGCAGCAAAATTCAGTTTAGACATGTAGACCTGTACTAAGCTATAACCATCCCCTGGCACCTTGGGCTCCCAGCCATTGTCTTCAAAACCATGTCTCACCGGGCACCCTCCTGACTTTCATAGGAAATTGTTAAGGTATTAGTATTCAAGCTTGATCACCTCCCTACGAATCTAGTGGTTAAATTCATATTTTAATTGAGCCCAGGAGTGTTGACTTGTAGACATTGTGTAGAAAAAAAAATCACTAGAAAAGTGGCAAGTGGAAGGGGCCTTTTACCTTTGAGTGGAATATGATGCTTATAACACATCAATAACGATTTTCTATTGGGGAAAAGCCTGAGGCGAGAATAACCTGTTCAGGTTTTTAAGTGGAAACAGTCGGAAATGAGTGTTTCTTATTCTTTAGAGAATGGAACTACCATTGTAATCTGGGTAAGATAGCTTTAACTGGGCACAGTAGAATGCAGATGGTTTTCAAGGCGTGGCAACTATCAGATACCAGTTACGGTATGCATTTGAAATGAATGCTTGTGCTGTCTTGTGCTGCTATTTTGAAGGCTATGGAGCTTTTAGGAGGAGAGGCCTTGCTCGAAGAAGTAGACCACTAGAGGTAGGCCCTTAGAGGGAATATCAACCTTGGTTCTTTAGTCTGCTTTTTCTGTTTTCTGCTCGGTTAGGATATAAAGCTGCCCAATAATTCTGTTGCCAAAGATGAAGTTGCTCTCTCCCACATGTCTCCCTCCCCTATCACGTTTCAAACTTCTGAAACCATAAGCCAAAATAAAGCTTCCTGGCTTAAATCATTGTCGGGTATTTGGGTCAGGGTGACACAAAGGTAACTAACCCACCAATGAAAAGTCTCTGGTATCCAAAAGAGTGTTTGGGGTAGTGTCCGTGACACAAAGGGGCAGCACCGACTCAGTAGTACGTGGGTGATCGGAGTGAGTGAGGCTGCGTCTGTGAAGTAAGCCTGGAGTAACAAGAAGCAAAGAATCTCTTGTGGCCAGGACAAGCTGTTGCCAAACCCTTCTCAACAGGACAGTCCGTAATCCTGCCAAGCAATCCTTCAGATATTCACTGTTGGAGGTCCAGACTCATTTGATGTGTTTATTTTCTCTTAATTTTGATATGATGCCCTAATGTGCTTATTTTTATTTATAATGTCTATATTATGGGCATATTTGTAGCTCACAGATGATGATAATAACAGCTAGTATTTCTTGAGCAGTTATTCTTAGATAATGTCGGCAAGGGCTTTGCAGGCATTCTCTCACGTGTCACACAGACCCCATGAGATTAGCATGTCTCCTGTCTCTGTTTTAGAGATGAGGGCCGCTGGGGTTCAGAGAGCTACCGTATAGATCATCCAAGGTCACACAGTCAGTTGCTCTGCTTGGATATAAACTCAGGCTGTTTAACTTAAGAGCTCTGGATCCGAGCCACTGTTCTCTATCACTGACTGTCTGGTAAGTGCTCTTGATGGTTCAGCCCATTGTGGAGATATCACGAATAAATAAAATAAGACTTCTGGGGGCTATGGAGGCTCCGCAGGAAGCCCAAATGTGGCCCTTTCACAGATCATTAAGTCGTAGATGGAGTGTTTGCTCATAACAAACATTTTAATAATCTGCCCTTATTGTTTCTCCCCCCCTCTTTTTGAAATTTCAAGGACTTTGTGTGGGATGTCACCAAAATTTGGTGAATTTTTGCAAATAAACATTACTTCCTTAACCTTTCAAGTGGTTTCCTGTACCACCTAATTATCATAGTTAAAGGGAAAAAAAAAACCCTATCTACTTATGTGGAGGCAAACAAGAAAAACAAAACAAAACAAATGAAAAACACAAACACAAGCATGTTTGTTGTTTCATATTGAGGGTTATTTAGCTTGGATAATAAATCATTACAATGAATGTCAACACTGCACAAGGGAAAGGGAGTAGTTAGTTGCATATGCTAATGGGAGACGTGCATTACTAATGAGGAGGAGAATGAACAGTGCTAGCCACATGCTACTTATCACTGCACATCACAAGTCAGGCCGTGTTCACACGGAGCATATGAATGCTGCGTGACGGTGCAGCCAAATACTCACATGTCAACAGCAGCGGCTCCCTTACCCATCCAAGACGGCTGCAGAGTTTAAAAATAAAGCTCTCCTTGTCATGTACCAAGACAGCAAGCTTAAGCACATCTGCCAGCGAAAGGGATTTTGCCAGTCTTCAACTTCTACACGAGTGGTCTATTGGCTTCAAGTGCATGAGAGTTCAAACTACAAAGAATGGCAGTGTTATCCGCAAATAAGACCCGTGGCTTTTCCTTTAAAACATGCTTCAGATCCATAGATTCTGCTTTCCTACTGCCATCAGACCACCACTCTCTCTGGCTTTTTATTTTGTTTAGTGTCTGGTAGTAGAAGCAAGATCTCAAACTTATAAGGCAAGGGCTCTCTCCCTGAGCCACGTCCCCAGTCCCTGAGCCATGCCCCCAGTCCCTGAGCCACGCCCCCAGTCCCTGAGCCACGCCCCCAGTCCCTGAGCCACGCCCCCAGTCCCTGAGTACTGCCTTGACATTGGTCTAGATGCTGGAGCAACAACCTCCTTTGACTTCCCCTGTGGTCCTTTCGTTTCTTGTCTATCTAGCATAAATTGGTGGCCTGGGTGCTTTTCATTGTGTTAAAACATGATGGCACAGAATTTATAATCATTGTCAGGTACAAAGTTCCATGGCTCTGAGAACATTTACAGAATCTAGAGACCATCATCATCCTTTATCGATTTTCATCTGTCCAGTCCAAACCCATCAAACAATTAACTCCCCATATATCTTCCTCCAGTCTCTGGCAATCACCAATCTGTCTCTAGTTTCAGTGACTTTGCTCGTACTACGAGGAAGGCACATACAGCAGTTTCCTTGAGGTTAGCACAACATCTTCAAGGTTTATCCACACTGTATCATATGCCAGTACATGCTCCTTTCTTAAGGTCTGAATGCCACTGTATGAATATGACACAACTGTCTATCCAAATATCTATTGAGACTTTGGGCTAGTTACACCTTCTAGTGGTTGTAAATAAGGCTGCTCTGAACCTGAGTATACAGATATCTAGTGTTTTTAATCATTACAGGTATATATCCCAAGGTGAAATTGGATGGCAGAGTCACCTTGGTGGTAGCCAATCCAGTGACTTCCTACCACTAAAACTCACTCTCTTCTGTTTCTTTTTCTTTAAGCAATGCTAAGTTCTTAGTTGTCCATTTATTTACTGCCTCTTCTCTGTATCTAGGTAAGTGTTGTACGGAAGACTCTAGATCCCATTATCATGGCTGCAATAATGTTTGCAGTACCTCATAGTCAAGAAGACTGCTAGGCACACATTAGGTCCTCTGTGAATATAAGTTAAACTTCTGAGTGACTTATAGAAAAATGCAGACCTACAAATAAAATGTAGGTAGGATGCACCACATCTGATAACCTCACTCATTTCTGGGAAAGGCCAGGAAAAAGCATGTCCCATGTATTCATCAGCCCTGGCAACAGCCACTGTGCATCTTTGGCCTGAAAAAAAAAAAAAAACCCACACATCTCAATAACAATGGGATCAATTTTGACATTAACACGAATATTACCAAAGCCCAAGAGATACATTGAAATTCACAGAGCTCTGCGGCAGATAATATAAAAGCCCCAACCTGCTCTCTAGAAACAAGAAACTTTCATTTATGGCTTCCTAGCTCTCGCTAATCCTGCCCATTAGGCCCAAATATTGCATTTTACACAGGATGCAAGATCATACAAGAGACTGATGTAATACTTAGGCTGAAAACCAGCTGGCGGATCCAACAGTGCAATCCCCTTCCTTCAGAAGTCACAAATCAAACCCAGGATACCTTTTTGACAGATTCCTGCATGTTCCTCATTATGGATAGATGAGAGAAGACATCTCTCCGTTCTGGGGCACAAGGCTCACTCCCTGCATTTGCATACCCAGTCATTTGTAAACAGAAAGAAACACATCCCTGCATTTGCCCAGAGGTAAATGTTTACTCAGAAAGGTGACTTGTGACATTGACAATCATGTCAGTTTTCCATCTGCATAATTTAAGGTAATGCATGCCTCCTTTAAGTGCTTTGGGTTCGGCTTCTTGGTTTCTTTCTTCTGGTGAACACGCTGACACCCAGACCTCTAGGACTCAATTTGAATCACTTTCTGGGAGAAGCGGAAAAATGCAATCAGGCTTCTTGCCAGCCCAAAGGACAGGCACCCTGGTTGCCAAAAAGGTGAGTAGCCCACTCCGAGAGTCTTCCTTCCTCCGCCCAGACTCGACTAGCTGAGGGCTAAGAGGCTCACCCCTGGCTGTGGAGAGCTGTGGAGAGAGCCTTCTCTCCAGTGCTGTGTATCCCTGGAGGTCTCCCTGGAACATTTGCTCAGGTAGCTGTGCAGTTCATCAGCATAGCAATTTGCCCAGTCAGCTTCATCAGTCACAGCAGAACAGCGTGGCTGGTGAGGGAGACTCGAAGGAGAGCTCCCCATGGGCAGGTGGGGAAGGCACATTCATCCGGAGTTCATAAATATGCATCTTGGCCCTGATCTTCTCTGCATGCGGGTGATAGACTGGCGCTCCACAGTCTCCAAGTGCTCCCTCTCTGCCTAAAAATGCGCTCTATTTAGATCTAAGCGGGCAGGCAAATTTGCCAGGTGTGTCTCAACCAGCCTTCTGCAACCCAAAGTCTAGAGTGGGAGAGGTCTCTTCAACTTCCAGATCAAAGGCTTTCTAGATCTCAGCCCGCACCCCCCCCCCCCAGGCCTCTTTCTCAAGAAGCCACTTCCTGACACGTGGGGTAGAACAGTAAGGGAGGACAGGATCTTGCTCCTTGGAGAGCTGACAATCTAGTCAATTTAAATTAAATTGCTAAGTTAATTTAAATAGAATATAAGAAGCTCTATGAAGGAAAAACAGATGGTGTCTTGAGAGCTGGGAAGAGGAACCTTACTTAACTGTGGGTGGCATGGGGAAGTGGGGGGGTCGGTCTCTGGAAATTCCTCAGGAGAAGCACAATGTGGATTGAGACACTCCACAGACAGCACTGTGTCGCTTAAAACTGGGGTACACGCATGGAAGATGGACTTAGCTTTCAAATTGACTCCCAACTGTGTCTTTCCTTTTCTTTTTCTTTTTGCCACAGGTGGAATATTAAGAATATTCTAGCATATTCCTGGCTGCCTTACCCTATCCAAAGACGTCTATGCTAAGAAGAGAGGTAATGTAGACAATTAGAAGTCGCTCAGAAATCCTGACTTACTGACTGAGACACCTTCCCAGGAAGAAAGCAGGGATTAGCAAGATGGCTTATCAGTTCCTCTCTGACTGTTACACCAGGCAAAGATAAAGTTAAAGATAAAGTTAAAGATAAAGATAAAGGCTAAGTTAAAGAGAGGAGGGGGAAGGGGGAGGGGAAAGGGAGAGAAGGAGAGAAGAGCAAAGAGAGAGGAAGAGAAATAAAAGAAAGAGGAAGGGACAGAGAGAGAGAGAGAGAGAGAGAGAGAGAGAGAGAGAGAGAGAGAATCCCTTTGTAAATTAGCGCTTAGCAAGCTCAACAAGTTGAAGAGCCAGGGGAAGGCTTAATTAAAGTAAACAGACAATTTAAAGTGAGGAAAAGTTCAGCCTCCATGGGAGAAAATTCTAGGTATGAAAACAAATTCATGAAAATTTAGAAGTATTCACAGCCAGTTATCATTTACTCAGGGCCTGGCTGGTGATGAAGTTAACAAACGTGCCTAAAGTGGGCAGGGGCTCTGGCTATTCCTGGTGCCAGGCGGTTGGAGGCAACATGCCTTCGTGCCATCTCCTTCTCTTTCCTGTCCCTCATGCCACTAGAAACGCTGTCATAGTAGTATAGTCTCCATTCCGTACCTAGTGCTTCAGAGTCTCAGTTAGTTGTTCTGCTAGATGATGGCTGGCATTGGCTGACTGCCTGGGAGCTTGGTGCTGTGACTCCAAATTCTCAGCATAAGAGTTCCAAGGAAAGGACTAAATAACCTTTGACTCATGAGCTGGAAAATCTATGCTTTTCAATGTCTTACTAAGGTAAAATAGAAAAGGAGACTAGGGGAAGATGGTACCTGAACCAATATACTCTAAGCAGAACATTTTAAAACATCCAACCCACATGCAGCCACCAAACAGGGATGCTATTGTGGATGCTGGGAAGTGCTTGCTGATGGAAACCTGACATGGCTGTCTCTTGAGAGGCTCTGCCAGAGCCTGACAAATACAGAGGTAGATGCTCACAGCCAACCATTGGAGTGAGCACAGGGGTCCCTGATGGAGGAGTTAGAGAAGGGACTGAAGGAGCTGAAGGGGTTTGTACCCCATGGATGGAACAACAGTGTCTACAGGCCAGACCCCCTGGAGCTCCCAGGAACTGGACCACCAACCAAAGAATACACATGGCATAGAGGCAGGGGAGGGGGGATGGGATAGGGAGTTTCTGAAGGGGAGACCAGGAAAGGGGAAAACATTTGAAATGTAAATAAAGAAAATAACCAGAAGAAAAAAAAAAAAGAAATCTTTGTCTGGGGCTGGAGGGATAGCTCAGCAGTTAAGATCACTTGTTCTAGAGAAGCGAAGTTCAACTCCTAGTACCCATGCCCAGAAGCTCACAATCTCCTATAATACTAACTCCAGGGAATCTCACCACTTCAAGTACCTATAAACACATAGTACACACACACACACACACACACACACACACACACACACACACACACACACACAGAGAGAGAGAGAGAGAGAGAGAGATTTTTATATTGCTGGTATGTGAAATGCAAGTTTATGAGTGTGTGTGTGTGTGTGTGTGTGTGTGTGTGTGTGCAAAGCCAAAGCTAGAAGCCCGTGTGCTGCGTATTACCCTATAATTTTTTTTGAGGTACGGTCTCTCAGTGAAACTGGAACTCAACAACTTGGCTAGAGTAAATGGCCTGCAAGCTCCAGCAATTCTCCTGATTCTGTCTTATCAATACTAAGACCACAGGCACACACTGCCATGCCTTCTGTCTTATCAATACTAAGACCACAGGCACACACCACCATGCCTTCTGTCTTATCAATA
>NW_022196911.1:31862709-31886231 GCF_008632895.1 Mastomys coucha
CACAGGCACACACCACCATGCCTTCTGTCTTATCAATACTAAGACCACAGGCACACACCACCATGCCTGGCTTTGTACATGGGTGCTGGGAATCTGAACTTAAGTTCGAGTGCTTGTGTGGTGAGCACATTACTGACTGAACCATTTCTCCATTTCCATCAAAGATCCTTTGAAATATTTTCTTGATGTGGCTGCATGCTGTCACAGGCACTGGGTCCCATAGAGGTTTCCAGCTGTGAGGGAGCTAGAGCAGAGTCTGTGACTTGGAGTGCCAACAGTGGCTAGTGCATGCCTAAGTTAGGGCCACAGTCCTGGCTTGGGGGACTGCTCAGTAAGGAGGTCAAAGATAAAGTTAAATGTGGGAATTTATATGCTGTCTAAGTACTGAAAATGGGAAAAGTTAAGGCAACAACAACAATAATAACAATAACAATAATAACAACAGCAACAATACTCTCTCCCCCAAACTCTGGTAACTCAATTGTATTTCAGTAAGGTATTACTGTATGTCAGCAATTTTTTTCCTTTGTTTTCCTTTTTGGTTCAAAAGACAGGGACTTTTGGAAGGGAAGGGATAGAGGTCTTACAGTAATCCTTCTGGTTACAGCCATAGGACAAATTCTGATTGCCTTGCAACCTCTATATAAACTTAATGAAGCATTTTTAGTTGGATGTTTTTAAAACTGGGTCAAAGAAAGGAGGAAGGCCTCCTGAATGCTGATGCGACTCTGTAATGGATTGAATAAGCGGTGGCAGGAAACGTGTGGACACCTTTGCCTAAGCACAGAAGTGGGCCAGCACAGCAAAAGCCTTACTGATGAGCAGGGATCAATACCAGCAGAATAGCCAAAATCAGCTTTTTGTCCCTTACCTCACCATGGCCTACCTGCAACTGCAGAGGATCAAGCACTTATGTAGGTCCCCACCGTGTCTTGTCTCACAAGGGCAGTACCACTGCAGAAGGACAGGAGTAGAGGTAGGGAGGTGCTCAGATCTCTGAGAAAATAATTAGGCAGCATTGCCATAGCCTCTTCCTTTTCCTGTTTCCTTTCATTCCTTCTGTCTGAGAGAGAAGCTGTAATATGTGACCCAGGTGATAAAGACAGCTGAGGTCCTTCCATGCAGGAGGGGCTCTTTCTCCCTAAGAGCTGACACTTTCTTGCATCACTCACTCTGGGGAGACCCTGAGTTCTGTGCGTGCGTCTGCATGGGCAGGTGTGTGTTGATGTGTGTGTGCATGCTTCGACTGAGAGTCACTTTGGAGTCCCTTCCAAAAAGTGATCTGAGAGTCAAAACCAACACATTCCTCCAGTGAGGCCTGAGTCAGACACTGTGTTTCTGTCTGCTGCCTCACTCTTTCCAGCCTGGAGCTGCTTCTCATGGACACATAGCTCACTGCTGAAAGCAGACAAATGGTTCTAAGTGGATGAAACTTCTGCAGGTGCTCCAGTTGGTGCTTCCTGGCACCAAGTCTGTTTTTAATCCCTGCTCTAACAGATATGTGAGAATTTCTGGATATAGTCACTGTGGGAGGCCAAAGGCAAGGCTACCCAAGCGGAACCTCCAGTTTCCTCTGGGGTTCTGGGATTGACCCCTGTCAGGCAGGGGCTTCTAATACAGGACTGCAGAGCTACTCATGGCTCTGGAGTAGTCTTAGAGAATAGAATAAGACTTTCTTTTTTTAATTTGTTAAATAATCCAAAAGTAATATATCAACCATTTACAAAAAAACTCCATATTTTTTGCAGTGATACTAACATTATCATAGGATATAATTTTCAGAGTAAATTTGCTTAATTGAAGTCCATACTTTTCAAAGAAAATGAGGACGTGTGTGTGTATGTGTGTGTGTTTGTGTGTATGTGTGTGTGCATATGTGTGTGTGTGTGCAGTTGAGAAATTTCTTAGTGTAACCTCCTTGAAACACTTGTCAATTGACAAAACACTGGAAGTGAGCTTACCATCTATCTACCAGGCACTGGATAAATGTTAGGTCCCTCTCTTCTGTCTCAGTTGTAAGACATCGGAGCTTGTCACCGGAGACTCAACTCACGCCTGTTGTGTCTGAAACAAAGGCTCACTACTCTGAGTTCTGTCTTCGAAGATTCTAGAGGAAATTACGCCTGTTGGCTGGCACATCTATAGCCTGAGGACATCTGTTGTTGACCTCTTCTCTCACTGTGGACTGCGCCACTGGCTACTCCCCAGAGTCCAGACCTGTGGGATATCCTGAGCCATCACTTTTAGCCCAGTAGTCAGTTTCTCTTTGACTTCTCTTTTGACTTTGTTTGGACTCTTCTTGAAATGCTGAACCCCAAAAGTAAAGGCGAGCCTTGATTGGAAACCCTCAACTTGGCTTCGTGTCCTTTTGTTCTCGAACTCTGTGTTTCAGGTCTCCTTTCTCCCTTCGGTTGAGACAGAACCCGGTTCATGAAACTGCAGGACAGTTTCAGATAAATCGGAGGATACACACCAAGTTTCTGCTCTGTTGGAGTTTATGTAATAGTGGTTGAAAGAAGACAGATAGCTTCTCAATAACTAATTACATCACCTGATAGAATCTCTTAAGTACCATGAGGAGAGGAGGGGGGAGGGGCAATGAGGGAATAAAAGGAGTGCCAAGAAAACTGAGTGGAGGAGAGTGTGAGAGTTGGTGACCTTTCAACAGTGTAGAAACAGAGAATCAACGCCCTCCTTGACTTAGCTCTTGATGGTCCTGGACATCTGTGCCACAGTGACATTCAGTGTGCCATATTTTGGGTCAGGCTATGAACATGATACTGTGTACACAACAATAAGAAGTCAGATTTAGGGATAGCTCTAGGTATTAACATTCATTCCCATTCAGGGGACCCTGTTAATGCCTACCTAGCAGGATAGCCCATTAATTACCCTGAAATTACCTTCTGGGCCAATAATTGAAGTTCTAATAAAAGCAAGAGAGAGAATAAGCAAAGAGAGGATAATCAGGAGAAGGCAGGGTCATCCTCACTTAGGTGAGTGCCCAGGTCTAACTCCAAGACCATGTAGAAAGCAACTGCCTTTTGCTGAGGTTCCCACACCGTCCAACAGTGTATTAAATTCTTTCTTTGTCTGACATAAAATAATAAAAGAGTTGTCACTGTCCCAGGCCACAGAAGATGGGATGGCTTTATTTGTTTTTCTTCTAGAAGAGTGTCACAGTCTTCTATTTAATGATACAAGAGCAGAAACTGGACCGTGTCAGAATTTACTGCCCCCTAGAGGAAGGAAAGGGGAAAGCACTGAGGATGAACTGCTGCACGGGGAGATAGAACCAGGAAAGAGCAGGCTAGGCTTTTAACTGCATGGTCAGCTTAGGGCTCTCCTCTCCTCTCCTCTCCAAACACCTGTAGCTATGCTCCAAGGAGAATATGGCACAAGAATAAGCCTAGCTTAAGGAAACTCATGGAGCACTAGGATAAAGTGTGGTCAGGTTCCCAAGTCTAAATACTCATCGGATACACAGGTGGAAGGAAAAATAGGAACAAACAAAAACAAAACGAAACAAAACAAACCCTGCTCTTCTGTCTCCAGGTGGGTGCCCACCGGCGCCTTAGTAAAGTAGCTGCTGCGTCACCGAGCTTGTAGGGATACCCAGCTCATGGCTTTTTCTCAAGGAGTCTCATGGGCAACAGATCATGTGCTGTGCCTCCTCCCAGACTCATCGTCTTGTTGAAAGGGGACTGAATCCCAACCTTGGCTAGCACATCAGAGATCCCAGGCACATCTCAGCTTGTCCAGCATGGTGCAGTCTACATTCCTGTCCCATCTGTCCTCACGCCCCAGTGACTCACACCCAATTCTCACCTGCACCTCCTTCTTCAGGATCCCTGGGAACTTAATCTCTATCCTCATGACGTTTTATGACAGTGTGAAAGGCTTGGGACAAACTGCAAGTTTTTCTATTTATGCAGAATCGTAGTCCTAATAAAAGTTTCCATCTATGGAATACGAGTTCTAACAGTGAACAGTGACCATGCTAACATTTATTTAGCTCGTAGCACATGCTGGGAACTTAGGGACATCTAATAACGCACACTAACGTGTTCCAAGTCCTTTGAACACATTGATATTATGCCTTCACAGCAGCTTTACGGAGACACAGAGAAGTTAAGCAATTGGCTAGTTAAGGAACAGCTAGCAAAAGGCACACCCAGAGTTTGAACCCAAGACTGTGAATTTAGGTTTTTATCCTTGACCCATGCATGGGATTATCATGCCTAGGCAATATTGATGCCAGGTATTAAACTGTCTAGAGTAAGTGCAGTATGGAAGACTGATGGTGTTGGTGAAGATGCAGAGAGCTCTGCAGGTTGTAGGTTTTTTTGTTTGTTTGTTTGTTTTCTATAGGCCACATTGTATCAACTAAGGAGCTAACATGACACTAGATGACACCCAGACTGGATGATATGGGAAGAGTTTAATAAGGAAGCTATTTAGAGATGCAGCAAGGGTTTAGGGCAACCAGAGGGATGCTGTAATGCTTTAAGATTTGCAAATGTGAGAAGCAGGTACCACTATCAACCTTCTGTGGGCTACACAATAAAAGCAATAAGGAAAGAGAAAACTGTAGAGTGAGGCTACCTGGGAATGCTCTAGGACTAAGTGTTAAGCTCAGGGAAACAGCCAACCTGGCGATTGGTAGCCTGCATCCCTTCACCCCACCCTCTGTTCTTTCCCTGACTTCTCTTGCCCGTGAATAAACTCTGTTGGTATCTATAGGACAAAGGCATCAGACAGCCCACCCATGTGGCAGCTTTTGGGATCTTGGGGGTCTCAGGGCAATGTGAAGGACAGACAGACACCGCGCAGTGCAGTCTCTGTCAGGGTAAACTGGGGCAAACCTCACCCTCCCTGGGACTCAATTTCTTCATCATTATAATGAGACAATTAGACCACATGTAATTTACACTGCCTTCCAGCTCTGACATTTTAAAGTTTTATGAATCCAACCTCCATCTACTTCCCAAGAGATCTTCAGAATAACTTCAAAAAATAAAAAAAAAAAGTCTGAGAGGCAGCCCCCATATGCATGCTCACATGCTTTAGCCTGTCACTGTGAGTGTAGGAGGGCTAAGTGTGATTACTGTAGTAGGGCATTTGTCCATTTGTCAGGTAACCAGGGCACTGTCAAATGGTTCAAAGAAGATGCTCGAGAATGAGAAAATGGTCCCAGCAAAGACTTAATGCACTGTAAGCTCATTTGCTCTCTTTATGATGAAAAGCAAAGGCAGGGAGTTTCAAAAGTAGGCACCATAGCATCTCTGGAAAACCCAAACAGAGATGTGTCATGGGTTTTCACTGGTGTCTGTGTGATGATGAACCGCAGGCCATCCATGCACTTGAACCAGTGGTCACATGCTGCTGGTCAGTGAATGTGTATGTCTGGCATATGGCCTTGGCTGGGGACAGCTGGCAGAGGGAGTGGGAGGAGGGAGTGTGCCTCCCCGAGTCATATGGGGCTTGTCTAAGTAGCCTTGACAATGTGCTCCGAGGTGCTCACTGAACTGATGCTAGTCTTAAGGTTTCTCACTGAGACTCTTGAGAGAACACTACGTATGTCCAAGCAGACAGAGACACTGGTGAGAGATGAGTGCATCTGTCCTCTCTAGCTTCTGGGAGCATATTTATCCCCAGAGGCTGATGCAACTCAAGCATGGAGTCCGCAAAGACTGTTGGGATGGTTCAGAAGCAGTTTCTGATCTGCATGCACTCCTCATATTCATTCTGTTTAAACAAATGTAAGTGAAATGAGAGAATCTGCCTTCTTTGTTCTAGAGACACATGGGAGGGTCTCTAGATATTAGCTAATAACCAGATTTATCGATGGTTTTTCTCCTCAAATGAGAGGATACTATGGAAAACTTCTAGATTCTATAGGCAACTGAAGTATATGTGCGTAAATGTGATGGAGGGGTTAGCTAGTCAGAGAGGTGGTATGTCTCTAGTAGAATTTACTCTGTTACAAAAATACCTAATACAGCAAGAAAAACAAAAACAAAGAAATAGAAATCAATGGCATATATATGGTTATAAAGAATATATATTAGTTATACGGTTAAATTATATAGAATACATTTTTTATCCTTTGGGGACCTATTTGTGGGAGTTTTCTGTGTACTAATTGGCTTTGCCATCGACTCCATGTTAAAATATTTTTAATATAAGCAAAAAGGAAGTGGGAAGAAATATCCATAAGACTCAGTACTATCTGAAGTTTCAAGCATACACTTATGATCTTGTAACATAAAAACTTCTATGTATAAGGAATGGACTATCACATTTTATACACAAGAAAACAATATATATATAAATGTAAGAATAATGTATATAAGATATATATAAAATAAATAATATATGTAATATATACTATATAAAATAAGATGCATATATGAAATATAAGAATATATATAATGGCACATATATACCTATGGGATATATACATTTATAAAAGAAATGCATACATACATTCACGGTCATATTTCCCATAATTTAATGACCTATAGTAAATTATGTTTAAAGATCATTAACTGGAAGTATCTAGGAATAAGTAGGTCATAAATTATATGTTTGAATAAAGTCATAAAATTACATAGCTCTGCAAAATCTTGCCTGTGGCATGAATTGCTGCTTTGTCCAGTGGCTTCTCGTTGTATATGCTACCTGCCCGTTATTAAGTAGACTGCTATGATTCTGTTGTGATTGTATTTAAGCAGCCTTTGCTGGACTTAATAATGGCCTCTAAAGTGCAGAGGTTGTGACCCTGGCAATTTATTATAGGATATTGCAAAATCACTCAATTTTCTTACTTGTTAATATTGTTATTTTTAACATAGATAGCTATGCATTGGAAAACCATAGTATTTATAGGGCTCAGTACTATCTGCAGTTTCAAGCATACACTTATGATCTTGTAACATAAGAACTTCTATGTATAAGGAGTGGACTTTACCACATTTCATATACAAGAAAACAAAACCTTGAAGCACGGAATCGGTAAATATAATATACTTACTGATTATATGTGATTATATGATATATATCATTACAGGGCTTTGAATGAATCCTCTACTTCTAGTACCTTTATTAGCGAAATGTGGACCTACTAATAATGGTGACATGCACCACACCGGTGGTAGATGATCCAAGCAAATCAGTCAGGCAGCATAACTAAAAGTACTTTGTAAAACATAAGCTGTTCTGAGACACAAGGGGTTATTATTACTCCATCAAAGGTGACATGACAGCAGCCGGCTGTGGGAAGGCAAATGGCTCGCCCAGAGAATTCTCAGTCAAGCCTGGCACCTGCACCAGGTGAGACCAGGAGTTTCTTTAAAACCTGTTCATTGTAATGAGTATCAGTTTCGAGAAGCTGGAAGAACCCCTATTTTGGGAAAAAGTCTTACTGATAAAACAGATCATTCTCCCCACTTCCCTTTTGCTTATATTAAAAATATTTTAACACGGAGCTACAGTTGAGGGCAAAGCCAATCGCACATTTCTGTTAGTACACAGAGAACTCCCACAAACAGGTCCCTAGAGGATAGGAAATGTGTGACAGATGTACACGTGGAAACTTGAAATCAAACATTTTGGCAATAGACTCAGGATGCTTGACTTAACAGATGTTTACAGTTAATAAATCCCATTTTATATCTATTTTCACAGAATATTTTTCTGCTAATATACCTGGCAGCCCTCATGAAGGAAACAGACAAAATTCAGACCGACAGGCTGATAGGAATTAGAAACGACAGTCGCTGACAAGAATACCTGACGACAGTACCAGAACCGTAGAACACAATCAAGTAGTTGTACTGTCAAGCCCCCGCCCTTCCCTGCACACCTGCTGAAGGGTTAAAATAAATACTCCAAGCACTCTACCAATTAGGAGGGGTCCAGGTAAAGCCCCATCTGCAGCCGCATCCATCATCCTTAACCAGGGACTGCAACCCCTCCTTCCTGTGGAGACAACTCATAGACTGAGGTGAGATATTGATGAGTC
The DNA here is from genome assembly GCF_008632895.1 of Mastomys coucha. NCBI lineage: Eukaryota > Metazoa > Chordata > Mammalia > Rodentia > Muridae > Mastomys > Mastomys coucha. The sequence continues at coordinate 31,870,736 of NW_022196911.1, forward strand.
TCCATGAAAGGCAGCTTGGCTTGCAGTCAACTATGCCAGCCACATGAACAGTCACAGAGGTTGGCTTGCTATCCATGGGAACTGGGAAAGGGGATGGGACGTGTACAAACACACACACACACACACACACACACACACACACACACACACACACACACACACCACCAGCAGTCTCAGTCTGACATCACTGAGGCCTTCTCCAGCTAGTAAGGAAAAACAAAAGAGGTAAAAATGTGCCTTCCTTCACATCCCTTCCTGCTCCCTTCCCTGTAGACAGGCTCAGCGTGAGGTTCCTGAGGAGTTAGTTGCAGGAGGATGCCTCCCCCGCTGGCAGCCAAATGCCAGCCACACACCCTGCCCATGTAATGCGTCTGACATTTCTGCCTCTCTCTGGGTTAACATTCTTTGACATAGACTTTCTAAAATTTCTCTTTAAAAAGGTTTGCATGTGTGTGTATGTGTGTGTCCGCTCGTGCACACACACACAATTTCTGCTGTTTCACGGCACTGCTGTATGCATTTAATTTTTTTTTTTTAAAGAATTCTTCTCTTAGTTGCTGACACATCTTTGCTTTGGCATTTCCACTTAGGCAGAAGTAAATGGTTTCAGAAGGCTGAAAACCCCTGTTTGAAACCATGTGCGCATTGCTGTTGACGGATGCCAGAAAATGTTCAAATATCATCTTCCCTCAAGTAAAATAAGCATTGAAATCCAGAAGGAGGAAGTGTGATTGGCAGGCTGGCACACTTCCATCTTAACTACCTGTCGCCACATTATTTTAAAAGCACATATCTATGAGAAGGGGTCTGTTGTCCTTCCTGGCCAGTCACCTTTTGAGGGAGCAACTCTGAAAGGAAGCCGTCTTCATTTTCTGCAGTAGGAAGGAATTCCTCTTTTTTGTTTTACTTCCTAACATTCAGAGGGCCAACAAGAGGGCCAGCCTCTGTCTGATGCAGAAGAGGAAAAGCAGCTCTTATCCAAGAGAGGGGTGTTTGTAGCCTATGTAGCTAGAATCAGTTTTGCTGACAAATTACCCATCTTGTGATGATCGTGGATACTTTCAGGTAAAACAGAGGGATGGCATAAACATGTCAAACAAAGAAAATCTGAGCAAGTCATCATGAATCCAAACTCTAGCTAGTATGGAAAAGGCAATGAGATGGTTGTGCGTGGGAACAGCACTAAGGTTGCTGGACAACCAATTCAGAAGACACCTCTGCCTGTATCCCATCACTCAGTTTTCACACGTCAAGCAGCATCCACTGTATTACTATTATTGGGTTCTTCAAAAGCTCCGTCTGCCCCTCCAGGAGTCTCAGCATCTCTCAGTGACATCTGCTTAAAGGCAATAGAGTTTGTACGAGGCTGCACAGGTTCAAATGCCAGGTTGGCCACATGCTAATTAGGTTGCTCTTATGCCCCTGCCTTCACCATCCTGTATCTCAGAGTCTTCCTCCATCATATGAGATGCCTCTACAAGCTGAACCTCCTTGAAGGCCTGCATCAATACACATCCATCCAGTTGAAACATTGTTTTTGACAATAAAAAGTTATTAATTCCCAGCCCTTTTGATTACTCTCTGCACAAAGGAAGCTCAATCCCTTTCTGTTCTTGGCTACTTATGGCTATCAAATTTTTTTTCTCTGTACTGGGCCCAAATTAAGCTCCCTGTACTTTTTATCAACTTGCCCCATCTATTAGGAAGCCCAGGGCCAGGATAAGTCTCATTTCTCATTTTCTGACAGTCCGTCACAATATTTGAGACAGCTGTAATGTATCCTCAAGTCATCTCAACGCCAAACCTTTTAGTTTTTAGCAACTTCTCCTTAGATGGCATTTTTCCCAGACTTCCCCCCATCTTTATCACCTTTCTTTGGATGCATTCAGATCTGTCGGCTTACAGAGTTTCAAATAGAAGAGAATTTCTGGGTGTGGTTAAAGAAGAAGGAAACTTTAAAGAGACTTTTTTTTTTTTTGCCCCAAAATACAATTGCATTAATCATAGGCACCACTGGTACTGTCAGAATGCATACTCAAACATATATCCACCCACCCTCCTTCCCATAATGTGATTCAGAGATGCTTACAGGAATGGTTGAGTTTTCTCTTGCTGTTTTCCTGACATGAATATGAAGGACGCTCTCTTATGCAGAGTCTCAATAACTGAAACTCTTAGAAGCTCATCTCATGGTAGGGGTGCATATCTGGAAGGATGTTTGCAGTAGATGCCCAGTATAGTTTAAGTTACTCAGTCAACTGCAACTATAGGTAGTACTGAGACGTAATCCAATCGGGAAGCAGAGGAGGTTCTAGTCCTTCTTGCTTATGATTTCTCTATAATTCCATCAATTTGTCTTCAAAAGAGATTTGTTAGAGGTTGAGGTGATAGTACCTTGAGTGAGGTAGTGGTTGCCTCACAAGCATGAGGACTGAGTTAGATCCCTAACATGTACATGCTTTTGTGTGCATGTGTACACACACATACACATGCATACACAGACACAGACACACACACACAACCAAGTATGACAGAACATGCTTAGAACATGCTTATAATTTCAACACCTGTCAACACCAGGGAGACAGACAAGAGGATCATTGGAGCTCACTAGCCAGTCAGCCCCGAACAAATCAGCAAACTGCAGGGCTATAATACAGGATAGCCTGTATTATAAAGTGAGGGACTGTAGAACACAGTAGCCAAGGTTGTCCTTTGGCCTCTGCATACACAGACAAACCTGTGCAAGTATATCCATCCACACCCATGAAACTATGCACAAACACAAATGTATTTGTAGTGATAAGAAGTCAATGTTACTGACTGGCCATGTCCTATGAGATACACCTCTATATAGGTATGGTCCCGGATGCACAGCATGTCCAGTGCTCATGTCATGTTTTAAGTCAATCAGGCAATACTCACATACAGTGTATTTTCAAAGGCTAGACGATTCAAATGTTTTCCCTACAGAGAAATAATAACTGTTTGAGCAGGTGTCACATGGTACCTCCACTAATATTTTGTTTTCGATTTTTTAGTTAATGACCTTGGTTTAGGTTTCAAAAAGAAGGTGTTCCAGGAACTATCAGAGAAGGTCGTGTTAGTCTTTTCAAAGGCAGTTAGCAGCAGATGTCTTAGGGTACAAGTATCCTCCTTAGTGTCACACACACCCGTGTCTGTGTTGTATGCACAATAACAGCTGACCCTAGGATGGAAAGCATCTCTGGTAAGCCCTTCCAGGATGCACTGCCTGGCAAGTCGAGGGGGTTCTTCACAGATCACACTCTGAAAGAAGTTAAAAAAATTCTGCTTCCTACTTGCCTGACAAAGATAATGTGCAACTAAATATAAGCCATGTGTGTGTGGCTTAAAAATAGTGGGGACGCTACTTTTCATCTCTGAATCTGGAAGCGGTTGTAGCTAAAATAAAAATAACAACAGACAACCCAAAGCGAGGGGGAGAAAGGATGCAAAGCCGGCCTCACATCTCTTGCTTTGGCCTCGGAAGGCTTTTCCCTGATCTTCTCTGTTAAATGTGACCTCTTCCCTTCCTCATTCCTTCTTTGCTCAATTCTCGTGGCCCACCACTCCTCACACTATAGTGATTCCGCGTATGCATGTCCTCTCCCTCCCTAGATCATACACTCCCGTGGGGTGAGGACGAAGTATGCTGTTTTCTGCCATCCGCGCCATCTTGTAGTGGGACAACTTCCAGTCACTTCTCTCCATCTTTCTCTGGCTTGGCTTTCTAATCTTTTATCCACACTCCAGGCACATGATTTCTTACTAACAAATCTGGTCATTCCATCATCTCCTCTCTGATGTCTGTGTTTCCAGGGAGGTGTCTCTGGGGGGGGTGTACTCATTCAGAGGGCCCACAGAACCCAAGAGAGTCTGATCCTTTCCCTCCCCTTCCCTGTGGCTGCTGTCACCATTCCTGCTCTTGGTCTCTGCCTAGTGACGTGCTCCTTTGAGAACCCGGGACATACATAGTGAGCACGCATTTTCCCTCCCTCCTCACCCTGCTTCGTGGCTTCTTTCCTATTAATCAGTGCCTTCCTGCAGCTACTCCTGATATCATATTCAAGTCATGCTCTCCTGATGTTACATGCAGTGGTCTTATGCTATAAATTTTCAAGACCTTCCCACAGCACATGTTCGGATACACCGGCAGAATTTGATATAACCACTCCGGGATAATGTTAAGCCCTAAATTCTCAGAAACTTTCTCTAAACAGGCATGCTACTAAAGAAGGAATTCCACTCCATCTTGGAAATCAAGTATCAGTCCAGACATATTTCTGGAGATGGGTGGGAAAGGTATCTAAATGCTGAATCAGCTACCCACATCGTTTTTTATTAAAAAAAAAAAAAAAAGAAAATGCCCGGGGCTGGAATGTGTACTTTAATGGCATACTAGTTTCTTTGGTTAATGAGTTTAATATTCAAAAAGGCTCCCAGAAGACTAGAGTGAAGGTGAATTACTCAGTGTGTTTTGGAAGTCCCATGGCCCTCCCTGATTAACTGCCTCTGTGGTAGACAAGTCACCCCAGGAAAAAAAAGTCAGGCTACTACAAATGCGCCACGCACAGAACCACATCCTTAGAACCCATCCCACAACTTTAGAAGATTCTGGCTCTAAAGAAGCAACCGTGGAAAGGATGATGTTGACAAATACTTTGGCCACAAACTACAAAGCCCACTAGAAGCCCAGGAGAAGGCCCTCAAGGCAACCCTGTGGATCGGGCTCCTTCACCTGTGGGTGTAGGGAGAGCACCCATACCCTCTGTGAACTGACCTACTGGGGCTGCAGCTGAAGCACACAAGGCACGACCAACCATCTTTCTGGAGCCATGAGTTGAAAGGCAGCTGGAAAGCTGGACTACTCTGGACCAGGACCTCTGCTGCAGGCTGTACACCCACTGCCTCTATTAACTCCACTTGTTCTGTAGCCCATCCTTTCCTTTGTTAGCAACCTCCAGGAAGTCGGTTAACATGCCCCGGAGAACACGAACCCATCCTACCCTTTACCCTCCTAGACTTTTCATCTTGAAATAGTACCTCCTTTGCCACTGACAGAGTCCAAGTCACCTGGCCAAAGTGCAAAAAGATTATTACTCTTTTTTGCAGGTGGGCAATATAGCTGGAAATGAAACCATTCCAGATCCCAAATGCCTGCCCAATTCTCGTCCATCATCCAAAGGAGGGACTCTCATCAGTCATATGATATGCACCATTTATGAGATTTCAGGTGAGGAGCAGAGATACTCATTCAAATATAGGGATTTCAAATGTCAGTGTGTAGCCAGCTACTGACTTCATTGTGCCTCCCACTGTTCCCATGGTGACCCCACAGATGTGGGTCATGGGATTCGGTATTGAATTCACAAAACTACTCAGTCAATTACAAACCCTTCTCTTTGAACCATATTCCCTTATATTCACCTTAGTATAGATATTGAAACTTCCTTTTATTTTTCAACCTACTAAAGTGTAAGTCTTTAAAAGGCAGGGTCCACATTACATTTGCCACTCCATACTCATTGCTCCTTAGTATAATACTATATACTCATTGTACTAAATAATGTCATGATGATTTCCATCCACTTCTGCCTAAGTTAATCTATTACTATAGTGAGAAGGATTCTGCATTATTCTAAGGGATATGTAATAAAACCTGTATTATTATATTTGAATTCTTTTAACATCACACACACACACACACACACACACACACACCCCAGTAATTGTTCTTAGTGAAAAATACAGTGGTTTTACAGATAGATTTATGGTAGATAAATTTTGTGTATAGTTTGTATATCCTTTTTCTTTTCCCCCTGAATATGTGTCAGGGAAGTTTAATGGAATTAGAAAAGCTTTCAATCTATACCGTAAAATGACTTAAGCAAAGTTTGATACACTTTTCTTATCAGTAAAGTAAGTTTGGAAAAGTAAGTCTGAGATTGACCAATGGAAACATTTTGTGTTTGACTACAGGCAAGAAACAAGAAGCGGTGTTGGTGAGCAAGCTTTAGAGTGCATTTAGGGCTGCCTGGATCCTGAAAGGTAAAACTTGCTTTATTCTAGATGTGCTTTGGGAAGAGAGATCATGTGACTAAAGATTTATGATGAGCTGCAGGCAACAAGAGTTAAATCAAGAGGTTTCGGGAGGAATCCTGTAGGAAATGATGAAGCTCAGATGGAAGGAACTGAGTTTACGCCCAAGCTGTCCCTCAGAGGAAGACAACAGAACAAGGACAGGAAGATACACAAACTTATTCAAAAAATTCCAGAGCAAAGATCACTTGCTGTTTTCTAAGTTCTCTAAATGCTTGGAAGCAGCCATCATTGGATATGCTGATGGTGAAGACCAAACTCATAGCGAGCAACAGAAAAAGTGAACTCTGTTCTCAGTGTGTTCAAACAGAAGGGGCAGAACGAGCCAGCCAACCCTTTGTCCTCGCCTCTCCACCATCAAGTGACTCCAAAAAGGCTCAGTGTTACTGAAACTTAACAAAAGTATCCACAGTATCGGCTGCCTATGAGCTTGAAATATTACAGTCAGAGGTATATCTTTAAGAAAGTAGGAGAGGAACATAAATAGATTTTTAGAATGGAAATGGCTCTTTTTGGCATAGGTTAATGGAAGATATGTTATCACTAAGTTGGGCAGTCGAGAACTGATATATTAGGTTACCCAACCTTGATAGGGAAACTGCCAATCTTTATGAGAGATTTACAGAGTCTTGTCAAAAGTCACAGGAGAAAAAGCTTTGCATTCACAAATGTGTCCATTTCTCTCCCCTCCCCAGCTAGGCCCCTAACTGTCATCAGGATATATTATTTGCGTCCCTGTAAATTCATCTTCCATAACTTTGATTTGAGAGGGTCCTTATTTTATTTTTCCTTGGCCATGCTAGTTTTCCCTCCCTTTGTTTTAATGCGAAGCTGAGCATCAGCCCATCTCCTTCTGTCCCGACAGATGTATAAATTGTCACAGGACAGTCTCTATTTCTTTTTTAAAACATGCTTTTTATTTTTGAAAGTATAATGTAATTATATCATTTCCTCTTTCCTTATTCTCCTTCCAACAACTCTCCCATCCACACTACCATTGTTCTCTTTCAGATCCATGGCCTATTTTATCCTTAGGTCATATTGCATGCATGTACATGTCCCACACTTCTCGAAAGATACTTTTAATTACTATGTTACAACCTAAAAGTATTAATAAAAATTAAAATTTCAAAGAAGGAGTGACTTATGCAATGATATGAATGTACCTGCAGACCATCATGCTGAGTGTAATAATAATTCCACTGACCAATATTTTCAGAAAAAAAAAATACATTTATAGAGACAAACAAACTTGACCAGTTGTGGTCCTGGGGATCAGAGAGTATTAGCAAATAGATGGCAGGAACTTTTCTGGATGGAAAATGTTGATGGTTATGCAACACTTTAGATTTGCAAAAACAAAAAGCAAAGCAAAACAAAAACAAACCACAAAACAAAACCCGACAAACCTCATAGAAAGGTACACATGTTATTTGTGAATCATCAGGTCACAAAACCAATTTTCAAAGGTCCATTAGCATGCCAAGGGAGAGTCTGGTAGCAAGAACTACCTCTGCACTTGACACTGTGAAGAGGGTATGAAGGCCCGTGATGGAACTCTCCCTGGCAGTCTGTCTCCCCAGGTGTTGGCTTCTTGGAGCAGTGATGGCATAGTCAGAGGCTCTTAGGAATGTACTGTTGCCTCTGTAGGCTTGGCACTATGCTAGCATTGTAGAGGATGACACTTGTAACAATGCTATAGTGTAATGCCGGTAGGAAGACCTGACTACCACCTTCCCTGGACCAGGCTATGACCTGCCACTGGGATGATGTCAAAGTGAGGAACTGTGACGTTTTGGAGCCACATCTTCTCATATTTTGTTCTCATATTCCTCTCACTGTGGTTATAAAGGAACAGACAGTAAGTGTGCTACAAACTCTGCCCAATGAGCACAATGATTGTGTTGAGAATCTATACTGGAGGCTGGTTGGTTACTTCTTCCCTGGCTAGTTTAGACCGGATAGGAGATGCTGACACATGATGCTCAATGATACATCGACACAAAGGCCCTGGGAGACCACCAGTCAGACAGTCAGATAGTCAGGCAGACAGATAGACAGACAGTCAGATAGACAGACAGGCAGACAGACAGACACACACACAGATACACACACACAGACACTCACACACACATACACACATACGAGCTCCAATAAAAAGAGAATAATTGACATATTAAAATGCATAGGGGTATACTAAATCTAGGAGGGACACTAAACCTATTTCACTTTTTAAGACAGAGAAGAGTCCAGTGCCCACAACACATCAATTAAAACCCACTGTTTCCACGAAGCTGTCAGCTGCAGAGTGGCTGCCAGAAGTCCCCCTTCTCCACGGGTGTCCTAAAATGAGTACCTGGGGGCACCAAAAGCTATTAATAGGTGGATGGAATGATATAAAGTGTCACAATGCACCTTTCCGAATAAAAACGTGTCCAGACTCCTCCAGAAGGGAAATGGCCCAAAGTACTTAAAAAAATTATTGCATTTTCCTTTTTCTGAACTCCTACTATATTTTATAAGGGGAAGCTTGTCACTTCCAAGGTGTCTGACTTCTTTCACTTCAGTTCTGCAGAGTCCTATAACTCAAAGATGGCTAGGAGGGTATTTTTGCTTCATTCTTTATATGACACGGGCTAAAGAGGCATCGTTCCTCTTTCTGCAAGGGCAGCATGTGGGGACAAGGTGTTGATTGTCAATGGGAATAGAGGAAAGGAAGGATGGTGATCCCCTGGCACATTTTCTGTGACTGCTGATGTCTGAGCCACACAGGGAAGTGAAACAGGGGACCCTGCTTTCCTGAGAGCTCACCAGGGTGCAGTTAGAATCCCCACGGATTTCCTAGCTGGAGTTCAGAATAATCACCGAGAATCTGATTCTAGTATGCTGATTTCCTAATCACCCTGAAAAACAAATTGCATCTCAGGAGAGAATAAGGTTTGGTTCTTTGCTGATTTCTAGAATTTAACCTTGAAATTCAAAAGATGAGTGAGTATAGACAAGTCACTTAAGGGCTGAAGACTCACTCCCCTCCAATTACAGAAGGACAGACTGCTGCATAAAGCTCATTCAAGTGCACGTCCAGTTTTTAAATTCCTGGATTGTATCAATGAGGTAAGAACGTTGCCCCTGGAACTGACTCAAGAATGCTCTCAGTGTGGGTCAAGGTCAGTTGCCATAACTTCACTGGGGGCTGATTCAAAGATCTCTCGCTTCTGGAACAGTAAATGCTTCTCTACTTCCCTCCAACAAAACTCTGGGCTTATGGCCGCTCTGATTTAACTTTATTACTCTTTTGTCTTGTCAATAAGAACATAATAGTGTTCTTTTAAAAAAAAAATGACAGCTTTTTTTTTTCTCTTTGAGGTTTATTTCAGACAGTTTTCTTTCTTCCTAATGAGGCTGATCTACGCTTGCGCTTGCTTATTGTCTTCTTTTAATGGGAAGGTTTTCAAACATGGAAAAGAAAGAGAAAGGACTGCTTCGTTTTATGTATTTATTTCCTGCTGGTCCCTTTGTCAGTTTGCAGTCACTTTAAATATCACTTCTAGATCATGAGTCTCTCTGGAATGTGGAGCATCCTAAGGACAAGGTGCTTTTTCTAACAAGATCCTGTCCCAGTCACTTGGCGTGTCCACATGGCCCCTCCATTGGAAGCCCTCTGGCCCCATGTTTTCCTTCTCAAACCATAGGGGCTGAATAGCTTTAAAGCTTTTTGATCAGGTCTCATGCAGGGCAACATTATGCATTAACTGGCATATTGGAACTACCACTGAGGTACCATTAGTCTACAATTATTGGACTTTTAAACTCCAGCCCCAGCTAGCCCCCTCTAAGCTAGCTCCACACCTTATGCTGAACAGAAGTGCCTGTGGCCATGAAGTTGTTTCTCTTTCTGTTGAGATGAATACAAAGGTTTGAATTGCTTAAGATGAAGTGGGCTTTGAATGTGTGTGCTGTATGCATGTGTGTGTTGTCTATATGTGTGAGTGAGCACATGTGTGTGTGTGTGTTTGCACACACATGTTCATGCATGTATGCATGTGAGATATTCTCAGGACCCAGACAAGGTCTATAAAGAAAGAGAACCATTGCTCAGATCTATAACCACCAGGCCCTGTAACCCAAGCCTATCTTCCTCTCTTTTCAACTGGTTCTTCCTCCCCAGGTCACTCAACAAACTTCTCCTTGAATCATACTTGATTTAAAAACTGTAACAGGGTTCCTGTGTGTAGCTAGCTGAATGGAAGCATACACAGCAAGAACAAATGATCACTCCCTAGGCAAAGAACCTTAAAATACAAGAAAAAGTAGTTTAGAACCAGCTCTCTGAATTTAATCTTTTTGATTTCTTTGTCGTTTTTTTCTTCTTAGTCTTTTTGAGTTTTTTCTTTCTGATACTGTGGGCTAAATAATTTGTAAGATATTGAGTCTAATTCTATGCCAGTCACCACAGAAGTAAAAATGATGGTTAAGAGGATAGTGAGGCAAATGGACTGGCTAGAAAGGAGGGAATTTTTGAAAAAAAAATATGGAAATAATGTGTGGTAAAATTGAGATTATAATGAGCTTCAGTTATTCTTTATTAACAAAATCTAAGCCCAAATGAAACTATTTGGAGTTTCTGAGGAACCCCCATTACCTGCAGTTTTATTTTCTGAGGGTAGAGATGCCTGTGGTCACAAATAGCCTGAAAAGGTTAAATAGCAAATTCCATAAATAATCAATTCTAAGTTTTAAGTTGTATGCCATTTGAGTCAAATGATAAAATGTTAGGGCAGCCACTGCACACTTCCTGGGACAGAGGTTGTCCATTTATTTAGTGTCTCTCCACTGTGGGGCTTAGAGTAGAGCCACTAATGAAGAGTAACTTATGGTAGACTAATTTAAATATCTATTTTTGTACATGTCTTATGATGATAATCTTCAAAACATGGTCAGAGGATGGACACTGAACAAAACAGGGGCTGAACAGGAAGAGTGTTTGGAGTCTGGGCCGAGTGGTTCTCTGAGGCTATGGCTACTCACTAGTTTTTCATTCAAACAAAGACACTGAATGCAGTTAATTCACAGACTCAGCACAGGTTGTTAAAATTATAACAGCTACTGAATGAACGAGGGCATGCTTGCTTAACTTCCTTTTAAAAATGATATAAGAGTTCTCTGACATATAAGACAGAAAGACTCAAGACAGTGACAAAAAGTGACATCTCTTCTTCCTCTTCCCCTCTTCTTCTTCTCCTTCTTCTCCTTCTTCTCCTCCCCCTCCCCCTTCTCCTCCTTCTCCTCTTCCTCCTCCTCCTTCTTCTCCTTCTTCTTCTCCTTCTCCTCTCCTCCTTCTCCTCCTTCCCCTCCTTCTTCTTCTCCTTCTCCTTCTTCTCCTCCTCCTTCCCCTCCCCTTCTTCCTCCTCCTCCTTTTTCTCCTCCTTTTTCTCCTCCTCTTTCTTCTTCTTCTTCTTCTTCTTCTTCTTCTTCTTCTTCTTCTTCTTCTTCTTCTTCTTCTTCTTCTTCTTCTTCTTCTTCTGAGACATGCAGTGACTGGATAATGGAAGAGCTAGAGTGATGTGCTGGGTCCAAAGGAATGATTATGTTTTGAAAATGGTCAGTTGAAGGCAATAGGTTCATCTAGAAATGAGGGGTAACATGGCTCAGAGAGCACAACCCCTGAAAATTTAAATCTATGTGTCCTTTGAGTAAGGCATGTGGACTGACACAACACCACTTCTCAGAAAGGACACATTATCCCCAGTGATCAATAAGCACCAGTATGTAAACCTTAAGCAAACTGTGATTTCTACAAGCATTCCTTTTGGAGGATCAATAATTGTACCTCCCTTCCTAATTTCTCCTCCTTTCCACATTCTCCTCTACAACCGTTCAGTAAACATTCTTTAAAATGCTTATTGTTTTAAAATTATATATATGCCAATGTATGGGGTGGGTATGTATGTGCATGCAGGTGTTCAAAGAGGCCAGAAGATGGTGCTGGGTCCTCTGCAGCTTGGGTTACAAGTGGCTGTGAGTCACCTGACATAGGTGCTGGGTACCAAACTCCAGTCCTCTGCAAGAGCAGTGGATGTCCTTGACTACTGAGCCGTCTTTCCAGCTCTTCAGTAAAGATACTTTCTGAATATCTAATCTAACAGGCTCAGTTGCAAATGTTAAAGAAAAGTGGGTCTGCAACAATGACCCCAGCCCCAGAGGGCCTCACTTTTGACAGGAAGAAAATTTAAAGAAGTTTCAGTTAAAAAAAGAAAGATGGAGTCCGTAGAAAAGAATGATTGGCAGGGGTGGCGACATCGTTTGAACTCCAGGGGTGGCTTCTTTGAGGAGGGAACTTGTGAGGTTTTCTCCAGCTCACAACAGTTCTGCCACAGGGAGAGAGTATGCACTGAAGCAGAGGCAGCAAGACAGGATTCTCTCTGATGACACATGATGACGGCACTTGCTTGGCTAGAAAGGAGTCCGTGGCTGGAGCCCAATGGGGGAAGGTACTATGGGGGCTGATGAAGGTCTAGAAGGACGCAGGGATCATCAAGATGGAAGCAAACGAACCAAACAAAACTAGGTTAGGGGTGCATTCTTCTCAGTGGGAGAGAATAATGGTTGTCCTGAGCTTCAGTGATTCAGAACAAGCTCAGAGAGCCAACTTGTGGTTGGAGTGTATCGGGACTTCTCACGGGTTCCTCTCCCCAGTAACTGAGGCTAAAGGGTTGTTCTTATCCAAGTTGTGTTTGCACAGGTGAGATAGAGATCAAGAAGGGTGTGGAATAGAAAGAGCCAAGAGAGGCATGGCATTGTTTCTCAAAGACTGGCTGAGCCGAGGTACAAAGCCACCGGGAATAGCAATGGGAAACACAAGCCGAAGGAGAATTGAAGTTATATAGAAGGGGAGATTGAAGGGAAGTAGAGTCAACAAAATGTCAATTGACTGCACAATCCAGGAGCAGACAGGAGAAGCATTCTATCAGCCTCGGATGTGCAAGGTTTCCCAAGTTCTGTTCAGTGTGTTTCGGAGGCTGCTTGCTGTCTTAGGCTGAAATGCAAATGCACTTGAATTTCTGAGATCACAATTTTATTTGGGCAAGATTCTGCATTTGTGTTTCCATAACCTGATGTGACTGGGTAAATGAAGAGAAGGCAGTAACTGGAAAGGCAAAGACATATAGATTTGGAAAGTCATTGTCGATTCTGAGAGGTGATTTCTTGGGTAAAGGGGCGGTAAATGGAAATGGGAAGAACGTATGCAAATCCAAACAAAGACAGCTAGCGACAGCTCTGCTTCTGCACAGTGAGCAAGCTGGCAGGCTTCTAGACCAGCACATCTCACTAATGAAACATCCCAGAAACCCCCGAATCTGCTAATTATCCTAAGAATTCTATTTTAGTAGCATCTGTAGCCAGTTCTTACATGGAGAAACAACTATTTCCAGAAGATAACAAGGGAAGACAAGGGCTGCCAATAATTAGTTATTACCCATTACTGGGAGACTGTGCAGAGCATGAGGGGTGGGTGTGGGTGTGGGGGGGACATTCCACATGCTTCTGCTGGGCTACTTTACCACCCAAGAAAATGTTTCAACTAAATGCTTGCAACAGAAGTGAGTAAGAAACATTAGCAGAAAAGAGTGAGAAGTAGTCTTTTTGAGGTTGCCACAGCACTATCCACTGAGCTTTGGAGCAGTGAGGTACGTAAGGTTTAACCACTTGGTGGTTTACTCCTGCCTTGACGAGCATATTCCTCTATTAGTCCATTATTCGCTACTGAAATGGAATACCTGAGGCAGGTTAACTTTTTAAATGAAAAAGTGTCTATCTTCTGCTAAGGACTGTGGTAGGACTGCCTGAGTGTAAGAGTAAGCCTACACACGTGGAGACATGATGGCGAGAGCCACCACCATGGGGGCTCATCCTAACCCACTCTAATGCTGTTTATCTTGAACTATCCCTGCTGCAATAGGAACCCAATTGTGGCATTCCTCCCTAGTGAACAACAGTGCCTCCTTTAGCCTCAGCATGTCCGAACACTAAATTATTTGGAGATAGGGTCTTTTTTTTATTTTTATTTTTAAAGATTTATTTATTTATTTATTTATTTGGTTTTTTGAGACAGGGTTTCTCTGTGTAGCCCTGGCTGTCCTGGAACTCACTCTGTAGACCAGACTGGCCTCAAACTCAGAAATCCACCTGCCTCTGCCTCCCAAGTGCTGGGATTAAAGGCGTGTGCCACCACCGCCCAGCTATTTATTTTATGCCTATGCATATACCACCATTGCTGTTTTCAGACACACCAGAAGAGGGCACCAGACTCCATTACAGATGGTTGTGAGTCACCATGTGGTTGCTGGGAATTGAACTCAGGACCTTTGGTAGAGCAGTCAGTGCTCTTAGCCACTGAGCCATCTCTCCAGCCCAGGAGATAGGGTCTTTAGGGATGTGGCTAAGTTAAAATGAAGCCTTAGGGAGGCACCCTAAAATAGTAGGAATTTTTACACAAAGAGAGAGGTCACAGGGAAATAGAAACACAAAGGAGATATATACACATGAAGATACAGAAAGCAGCAGACCCCTGTGAGCCAGGCGAGAAGCCGGAGAGATCTTGACCTTGGGCTTCCAGCCCCCACACTGTGATGAGGGAGTTTTCAGTTGTTCGAGCCACTGAACTTATGGAATGTTATTGTCTCAGCCCTCAAAAAACCGATTTGATCTCTTTAACAAATGTTTATTGAGCGCTCATTCTACGTGCAATCTCTTTAAGAGCCGGAGGCTACCATGAGGAAAACTCCAGAGTGTGTTAGTACTTCATCGGAGTCAGTGGTGCAAGAAGGATAGAAGCACAGCTAAATATTTACTAAGAATTACTTAATTAGACTTAGGCTAAGTCTTTTAAATATAAGCCTACCAACTGATGATGTCTGTCCTCTGGGAAGATGGAGGATATTGGGAGTGTGGGAAAGCTCACCTGCCAGAGCATAAACTCAAGGCAGAGCACGCTTTCTATTTCAACAGCCTCTCCCACTACATTCTGACCATTGCAAACTGCAAGAACTTCATAGCCAAAAATCTCTACCATGCCAATATACCACCAGATACAAAGCAGTGAGGCCCAGCCATTTGTCTCCTGAGTAATGAACTGAGTGTTATTAGGCACTTCCTAGGGCACCAGGCACTCCAGGGATGCTGGAAAAGAGCAACAAAGTAATCTGAGGAACCAATGAAGGCAAAGGTGAGAATGGCTTACTAACAGCGACAGCCAGAGTGGGCCAAAGGCTGCTGCTTCCCTTTGACCTCGGACCACGGAACTTTATACCCCATGGAACTATGTGGAAAACAACCTTATCTGTCAGAGGCAGTCTTCGTTCCTTCTCCTGAGGTC
>NW_022196911.1:31886446-31889359 GCF_008632895.1 Mastomys coucha
GAGAGAGAGAGAGAGAGAGAGAGAGAATGTGTGAGGATGTACATATATACACATGCATATGTGTATGCATGTAGAGGCCAGAGGTCAACTGTAGCTGTTGTGCCTCAGGAAATCAGCTACATTGTTTTTGAGGCAGAGTCTCTCCCTGGCTTAGAAATCATCAAGTAGCCTGGACTGGCTGGCTAGCCTGTGAACTTCAGAGATAGACCTGCCATAGCTCTTTGGGAATGGCAATATGTATGTTCTAGGACAGACCACGTGTCCCCGTGCATCGGGGAGCCAGACTTTACCAATTAAACTGTCGCCTTAGCTCGTCTTACTTTTAAAAAATGAAGAATTTCCTACATTGAGTGCTGTATTTACATAATTCTACTCATTCAACGTCCAACTCCTCCCATGATCTCTCCACTCCCTCTCAAATTCATGACTTCTATTTCATTGTTAAACACACACACACACACACACACACACCATTACAACCTGCTGAGTCCATTTAGTGTTGCTTAGAGTGTTTGTGTTTGAAGCTGACCACTTGGGATTAGATAACCTATCAGGGTCCTCATCCCTGGATAAGGATCTAGCTTCCTTCTTGGAGTAGACATTAATTGTCTACAGCTCTCAATCTAGTGTTGGAGCCTTGTAAAAATGTTGGCGTGTCAGCTGAGACTGTCGCTGTTCAGGTTCTGTCTAGGCAACCCAACTGTATTGTTAAGATTTTACAGATGCAACTTCCTGTCAGATGCAGAAGAAACAGTCTTACAGATATCCTGTAGCACTGGCTCTTATCATCTTTCCATGATGTTCCCAGAGCCCCAGCTTTGAATCTTTAGATAGAAGCTGGAGTTACTGCAGAAACAAGAGAAGTAAAAAGGTACTAGGTCATCAGGAATGGAGGTGTCTCTAAAGAGGATGCTAGTAGGAGGCTATGAAGGAGAAAATGGGGTAAATGTGTGTGGGGGCCTCTAATGGGGAAGGAAAGCATTACCTTCTGAGAGAGGGAGGGACAGATACCACTAGGGATGTTTGGAAAAGCCATAAAGACAATATTTTATGTTCACTAGAAATACATATAGAATGTATGCGTATGTGCGTGCATGTGTATGTGTATGTATATGTGTACACATGCTCTAAATGAAGTTAGGCTACTTGGTGATAATTTTGCCATAGAGTATTGAACCAAAACTCTGATGCCAGGCATGGGAAACTTCCATTAGAGTTGTTGGTCTGGAGAGTTCAAGAGACCCTTCACAGATGCTATTGTCCTTGCTGGGTTCCCAGTGCTTGAAGTGAAGACTCAACCCCTGAAGACATCACCCGCTTCAGGCAGGAAGAATCGAGCTGGAACTAACCTGAGGTCCTCCTCCCTCAGGACTAGCTATCGTAGTCCCTGAAAGTGCTATGCAAACTGTCAAGGAAGAAAAGCAATCCATAGTTTTACCCAGCTGGAAGCCTTCAAACCACAACAATAACTAGCAATAACCCAGAGCTGCGAGGGTGGCACTTCTATCTTGGGGGCGACCCACAGTCTGGTTGGCCTTAAGACCTGTTCGACAGGAGGGAAGTCAGGCCTGATTCTGTAATCAACCTTCGTTTACAGCTGGCGAGGGCCTGAACCCTAGAGGAGAACACACTACTACTACTTTTCCAAACCTGCCCAATCTCTAACCACATCCTAAAGACGTATTCCTAGACCCAAGGACAAGCACCATTCTCGCTCCTCATCAAACAAGCTACTTTCTACAGCAGATGGAAACCATTACAGAAGCCGACAACTGATGGAAATGCAGAGACTAGCTGACTATGTGGAGTGTTCCACCCCAATCGACACAACCACAGTGCAACCCTTGTCTTAATCGTCATGTCCTAAAGGGATTTAAAGACTCCTCGTAGGGCTGGGGGAACGGGGCGGCCTCTGGGTCTTTGAAAGCTGCTAGCAGTGTGATTACAGGGGCAGCATCCCCATCAAGACCTAGGAACAAGTCCCGAATCCCTGCAGCCCCAACTGTGGAGTTCTTAATTATAGAGAGTCTGATGGATCATCTGGCTGCCTCCTGCTTGTGTGTCTGGACTCCTCAGCATGGTGGGAGACCCCCAGAGGGCCGCATACCCCTCAGGACTGGACCCTCAGCAGGAGCACATTAAATCCTTGTTGAGCTGAAATGAAGGAGAAGATTGCCTGCAACTGGCAGTTTCCCAGCTGGGGTCTCCCTTCCTGGGAAGCACCAGCGTGCACCCTCTGAAGCAGCAGACAAACGGTTAAGCTTCTGCCAGAAGACAGATTTGGGGCTCCCCGGCTGGGCCAGTGGCTCCTCTGAGCAGGCACTGCTCCATCGCCTCTGGCACTCTGTGACAGGCTTGTTCTGATCAGAGGAAAGATGCTTCCCGCCTCCCAGGGAAACTTGTTGATGAGCTGCCTGCCTCTGTATGAAGCACAGAACCAGTGCAGGGGCTCAGAGGATGATCACTTTAGGCTCGTCCATTTAAAACGCTTTGACGGATTGGCTCTTGAAACTGGCTATGTACCCAGAGGTTAACTAATGAACTTAAAAATAGGACATGATCGAGAGAGACAGGACTTGTCTTTTTGGAAGGTAGAAAGATCTGAATCCCAGTCCCCGGTGTGATACAGACTGCTTCGATGGCCTTGGGCAAATCTCATAAACTCAGCTTCATTTTCTCTACCATCCAGGAGGGAGACTTGTGCTCCTCCGCAGGCAGGTCTAAGAGAGCGTTAACCATCCTCCGTGACTGCTACTGAGGACAGAGCTCATGATCTAGTGGAAGTTTCCTGTTGACAGCTTCCAGCTTCCAAGGCTTTATATCAGGATAAAGAAGCCCTTTTGGGTCCCACTAGGGTGTCCCTCAACCCTGGGCTGCATGTACAAGGTCCACGTTAGGAACTCTTTTTTTTTT
>NW_022196911.1:31889371-31975984 GCF_008632895.1 Mastomys coucha
GAAATCCGCCTGCCTCTGCCTCCCAAGTGCTGGGATTAAAGGTGTGCGCCACCACCGCCCGGCAGGAACTCTTAATGTACCCACACCCAAAGCTCCAGGGTTTCTCCATGAGTCTCCAGTCAAACTGGTTTCTAGATGCTAATGTCACACATTCATTAGTGAAGTGCTTGAAAGTTTCATGATGGCTTTAAATCATTTTCTGTGGGATCAGGCAGGATTTGTTGCCCACACCTTATATGCCTCAGCCCAAAGAACTGAGTGATAACAGTGTTTATGAGCTGTTTTGCCCAAACAGGAAGTCTTGAGTATACTGTGATTTTGCTTCCTGAAATTCAGTCAGTGAGACACAGTTGAACGGTTAAGATCTGCTCTTACCTGTCTTGATTGATAAATACTTCTCACATCAACTCTAATCCATTTTTTTCTTTTTCAGACAGATTGCTAAGCATTTTAGTAATGAAAGCTTTTGTCTGTAAAAATCAACATTTACTTAAAAGTGACTGATTAATTTTCTGTATTAATACAGAGGTAAGTTTATGATTGTCTGTCATAAAGGAAGCTGACATATGGCTCAGTGGGTAAAGTAACTGACTTGAGTGTGGATCCTAAACATCCATATAAAAAAGCCTGGAGCTGTGGCAAGTAACTGCAATCACAGCACTTGGGTGGTGGAGACAAGCAGGTCTCCAGGGTCTTGTTGGCCAGTCAGTCTTGCTGACTACACGAGCTTCAGGTTCAGTTAGAAATCCTGTCTCAAAAATGGAGGGGGAGGGTGGTAGAAGAAGACACCTGAAGTTGCGCTTGTGCCTTCATGCATATGCACGTCTGAGCATCCCTGCACACATATGTGCACATACCCAAAAGCAAAGAATGTTGACCTTTCAATCTGCATGGAGCAGAGTGCCACGTGCACTTGAATTCTCAAAATACTGTAAACTTCTTGGGCATCACTCAGATTTATTCATGTGCAAGTTTTAACGACTCGATATGGGAAGCAATTGGAGAGATGTATCAGTATCGATGCTACTCTAACTTGGCCCCTAAGAAAGCAACTGTCTGCAGGAAGGACATCAAAAAAACAGCTTGCTTGTTATTAGTATTTTTCTAGTTTATATGTAGATACTCAATTGTTCTCCAGGACTTCAAAAACGAACCAGATGCACAGTGAATTTGTCCACACCACCACAACCGTTCACACTGGGATATTTAAGGATCCCCTTTGCCTGACATTTCCAATGTGCACTGAAAGAGCCCAAGGCCTCTATCATGGATACGCAGTGAGTCAGTTTCTCACCAACTCTGAAGGGTAAAAACTGGGTGTGTTCTGTGTGGAGAAGGATGAGAGGGGAGGAGCAAGGGGGGGGAACTCAGACAGAATTGAGTTTTGGCAGTCAACGCCTCTGTGCAGGATTTTCTGTTCTATAAAAGAGGGCAGTAGGTCAAATTCGGTGTTTAATTGTCCCTGTGTTCTTAAGGGGACAGTCAGGATCATGCTAACCATCCCACTTTAATAAATGAGACCACAGGAAAACTGCAGAGTCACCCCACATAATGTAGGCTTGCTGGCAATCTATGGGAGTCATAGAAAAGTGATTATTTGCTCCAAGAAGGATGTGAACAATCTTTAATCACCCAGGTTGTTAATAATTCCTGTTATTGATACTTATTTAAGATATGCAACCCTTTGGCTTGCTTAACATTTTTAAGCTACTGATTGCTCACAATCACTTTGTAAAGTGGATGAATATTTCTTGTGGTGTTTTGAAAAACAGCATCCCAAACAAGATACAGATGTTCTTGTATGCGTATCAAGTTATTCCTATCAAAGCTCGAAGACAAGATGAGGGTCTTAGACTGGGTTACATAGCCACCAGGAAGCCACATCATGGATGCTGTCATCTGGTTATTCCTCAAACTTCTGTTTCCATGGGTACTTTTATTTTGTATAATTTGTTTCCCAGAAGTACTATAGAAGTCAAGCCAACCTGTCCTACACCCCAGTCCCCATTCATGCTCAGAGCCTTTTCCAGCACAGCACCAACTAGAGATTCTGCCAGAATTAGATTCACCCCATGCCTTCTTGTGCCTACAGTATGACTGAAACAACATGGCCTCTCGAGTGTCTTCTGACTGAAAGTAATGCAAAAACCCACCAGGCATGACTAAGAAAGGATTATGTACAGCCTTAGCACACTAGACAAACCAGAAACTGGACAAGTTTCTGGGCTAGGGGAGGGCAGTGGCGCTGGTCCCTGCTTTTCTCTGACACGCTCTCAAGTGCCCCTTTTTGGGGGGGCCCACTTTCTCTTTAGTGCATCTTTGCTCACAGCAGCTAAAATGCCTGCAGCAGTTTCTGTTCTCACATCTTGGTACCACAGTGACTCACAATCTAATGAATGGTCCTCAGAGGCTCTGGATGTCCCAGCTTAGACAACTCGACCATGAGGCTTAAAGGACAGAATCAACCCTTAGGGCTCAGCTCCCACTGTGGGCTCCTGTCCTGGATCCTCAGGCATGAACTAGGAATTAGCAGCACAGAATTATTGTGATTCAAATGGCCCTGGACACCAGCAAGCATGCCAATTTGAGAGACCAAATTGAGCAACTGCTGGAGTTTGAGAAACCAGAAGAAACAATTTTGCCCTTTCTACTGCCCCCCTCCCAATCATGCCTATTTTGAAGAGTAAAAATCCTATGTCCCAACTTATGAAAAGTGAAAACATGATACCACTAATGCATGAGAAGGCTAGGCTGACTCCATGACAGGCTTCAAATGGAAGTTCAGGAGACTAGACTTAAGAACTGGGCAAATCACTTACTAGAAAAAAACCTCAGGCTTCAGGCAGGCAGTCAGAAACTGCTTTGCCATCATAACATGCCCAACCACCTACCCTGAAGCAAGGGCAATGGGTCAGCAACAGTTTCCAGACTTCCCAAGCAACAGTTTCCAGGCCCCACATCCTGGTAATGGTTCTGGAATGTCTTTAGAGATGGAGGAAGATAAATGTCACCTATCCTGGAATCCCCCTAATGTGCTTTAAATTGGGCCAAAGAGCTTATTTGGTTGCCCCATCTTGGAATGGGAGACTTGCAGAATATGCTGGACTTCTGCAGAATAAAACACTCTGCATTTACATGCTATTTGAGTCTGGGGTATCATTCTGCAAATCACAGACCATTACATGTGCATAGTTGCCTTATACATCCCAAAAAACAAAAACACAAAAATAAAACAACAACAACAACAACAACAACAAAAAACAAGGCAACATCTCCCATCTTGAAGCTCCAGCTTCCCTGTTGGCTTGTGATGCATGGCACATCACATCTCCGGCCTGTTTGTAAATTGTAACGATTGGGCTCTAGTCTCCCCATTCAAAGACAAACAACATTTTCTTGGAAAGTCCAACCATGTCATCTATCTCTGTCAGAAAATCGTCGGTGCACAATAAAGTGAAGTGTCACTACATGTCACTAATGAGAAATTCCCTTGTCCTCCCAACACTTCGAGCTAGGATACATAGAAAGGGCAAAAGCGACCCTGACCAGCAACTCCAAAAACACAACTGGAAATCAGGAAAACAACCTGTCAATCATCTGGTAGTAAGAAGAAAAAATAACAACAACTAAACAACAAAAATAATATGTGTATGTATGTATGTGTGTGTGTGTGTGTGTGTGTGTGTGTATAAAGGCAAAAAACTGTTCTGATCATCATTCATGTTTTCAAGAAAACAGTGGCTCTCCCCCAACCCCATAATTGATCTTAAATCTTATCACGTTGACTAAACAAGGCCCTGAGTGAAAATTTTATATGTTCCAAATCCTCAGATGCACTTAGGTTTTACATAATGGACATTATGTTCACTGGGGACACATTTCTCCCTGGACAGCTTTAAAAAAAATCTAAAAGAAATCTAATTAAAGTAAGCAGGAATGCTGTAATGGCTTAGCGATTTGTATGTAGCTGGCTTCTGGCACTCCTCTTAGGTGTTTTAATGACCATTTGAAGGAAAGCTAAATGTGAAAATACTTATTTTGAATTCAACTATATCAGGAAGTCGTGGACTGTGAGCTCAGCTTCAAAGAATGAAAGAAGTTCTAAATCAACTCCTTAGTAGTCAAAACAGATGTCATAGAGATCGGCATTACAAAACCAGTGCTGGCCTCTTACTCCCTGGGGCAATAGAGTCCTCATTCAGAGAGCACATAATCTTGATTTGCTCACAATATTATCATGTATGGCTCTCCAATCTGCAAAGTCTAAAAACATTAGAAATGGGCATCTGGAAACAGACAGGAGAAATGCTTTTTGCTAGAGATGCTGCATTCCAAGTGAAATGTGATGCTCATTTATTCATTTAACAAATATTTAATGAGCACCTACCATTCACCAGGCATTGTGACAAGGTAACAGCGTGAGAGCAACAACAGAGGAAGAAATACTATTAAAAAAAGATATGAAAACTCATCAAACACTGTAGTCTGGGACCATTTAGGAGGCAAGCAAATAGCCTTAAATATCTCAAAAATCCTCTAAGAAATTGATGCTTTAGCGACCACCCAGAGACCATGAAGAGAGATTCAATTATCCTCAACATATTCTAGAAAGGCAGAAACAAAACAGTGTGCTTTCAAGTGATAAAGTAGATTATGCAGGAAGAACATTCTCTGCTAGCAAAAGAATGAAAGTACTAACAGGATCTCCTTCATGATGGCCTGGGAGTCACCTGACTGTGACCTGGTCCAGCCTTAGAGAGGAGTAAACAAAGACTGAAGACCTGGCTTACATCACCAACAACTGGGCAAACCATCACGCTCTTGATGAAAGATGTTTGCCAAGCACCTATTCTTAGCATCACTCAGTAGGTGCCAGCAAATTTCAGCTCCACACAATGCATGAAGCTCTCTCTGTAGCAGAGGCAGACATCTTCCATTTTGCTCAAAACCCCACTGATACAACTGAAAATTGAACTTTTTTCTTCTGAATTGGGTAAGTTCCTTTTAGACTCTATGTGACATTTCAATATGAAAAGTAATATGATTGTTAGTATCTTTTAAGGATTTTAATTAGTCTTTTATCCCCCAATGTATTAGCTACTTTTCTGTTGCTGTGATAAAACACCATGACCAAAAGAAACTTCTGTTTATTATGATTTATAGTCTCAGAAGAGAATCCATAATGGCGGAGAAGGCCAGCTGGAGCAGGAACGTGAGAGACCATGTTTTCAAATGCAAACACTAAGCAGAAACACAAAGAGTACTCTGGAAGTGGGACAGAGCTACACATTCTCAAAGCCTACTCCCCCAGTGACATATTTCCTCCTTCCATGTTGTACTTCCTTATAACTTCCCCCCAAAGAGTCCCACAAACTGTAAACCAACTATTCTAATACCCAAACTTATGGAGGACATTTATCACTTATATCACCACACCCTTGCTCATGGAATACAAGGGATATGTTTCTATCAAAAGAATTCCTATGGCTGGGGATGTAGTCCTAAAGCAAAATTCGGGGTTCTACTCCAAGGACTGCATAAACTGGATGTGGTACTAATCTGTATAATCAATCGTATAATAACTGCACTCTGGAGTCTGGAGGTAGGGCCGGGAGGGTTGGAAGCTCATCCCTGGATATTTAGGTTAAGGTTAGTCTTAGATATATGAGATCCTGTCTGAAGAAGAATTCCTACATCCAGCAAGAAATCATAGTGAAATTAAGGATGTTTTACAAGTAAGGAATTTCACCACAAGGAATATTCTGCTGGAGTAGCCAGGTACAGAAGAAGTGTAGTGCTATGGTCAATGCCCTGCACAAGGACTACAAATACATGGAACTACTCGAAGGTTCTCTCCTGTCGGGAAAAGCTGAATTCAACAGTGTATGTCACTCATTTTCATTTTGTACCGTTAAATTGTCAGCTTTTGTTCATAAGCAATTGGTTTGATAAAGTCAATACCATTTGTTATTAGTCATGGGAAGTCCATGGAGCAAAGCCAGAACATCTCCAATGTGAACTAAGAATACTGAAATAGATTCAACCCTTCAATGGCTACCTTCCAGGACATTGGAGAAGTAGAGCTAGAGAGCCAGTGGAAAGCTGTGGCAGGTAACAATGGAGAGCTGTACTATCTCTTCTTCACAAGAGCCCTAATAATTATACACCAGTCACCACCCACCAGGATGGCTTTCAAATATTGCATGGCCCCAAGAACTGGTGTTTACAGTGAGACTCTGAAACCTGAGGTCCACTTCAAGTGTTCAGAGCCCGTGACTCACAAACACTATCAGACGGGTAAATGAGCTTGGAGAGCTGGAGTATTATTCATGCCTCTGTCTTGATGGCTTCAGTCAGAACTATCCCAGCATCCTCCCTTGACCTCAATTCTGTAAATTGCATAAGTGACCAAAAATTCCCTTTCCTACAACTATTTGGAAACCACAAGATATTATCATAAATAGGTTTCTGCCGCATGCTCCAATGAGAACGTTGCTATCCTAAGAATAGTGGTACTCCCCATTCCAGGTGAGAGCTATTGTGATGAGTATGGATTTTAAGGTAGTTTTATGCTGAATGTTATTTCTGAGGTTACGCTAAAAGAAATTAAGACATATAAGAGAAACACATGGTATCGTCTATGTAGAAAGTAGTCATTCCTACAAACAATGGCAGAGGCACAAAGATTTTTTAGTCTTAAATTTATCTCTAAGAAAATAGAAACTATCTAAAAAAGAAAGGAATTTGATGCCTTCAAATATTCTAACCAGTGTCCCTAGTATTGTGTGGGAGAGGCATGTGACAATTTATTGCCAACTAGGCCAGTGGTTCTCAACCTTTCTAATGTTCCTTTAAAACAATTCCTCATGTTGTGGTAACCACTCACTATAATTTTTGTTGTTGTTGCTACATCCTACCTGTAATGTTGCTACTGTTATGAATCATAATGTAAATATCTGATATATAAGATATCTGCTATGTTATGGGTTGAGACTCAGAGGTTGAGAACTATGCAACAGAAACATCTTATATATAATTGCCTATACATTGCTAAATTTCAATTTTTATTACTAAACAAAAACCTTGTTTTGACAGACCAAAAAGCAAACTGCAACATATTCAAAACCAGGACAGAACAAAATACTTACAAACCTTCCCTCAGGCCTCAGACAGTCATTATTACTTTACCAGGAATTTTCCAAACTATGAGAGAAAATGGATTGTTTAAACAAAATTATTTAACAATCTCCCATTAATTGACACTTCCCAGTTGCTGAGTTCACCCAATTACATTAGCCTTTAAACAGCCAGCACACGTGCGTAATTTTTAATAAAAATGGCCATTTTGCAAGGTTTAACTTGCTAAATAAGGGTATTAATTTCAATAAAGCAATTAGCACATTTACATAATTTGATATTGTTATTTTAATAGAACACAAGAGCTTTAAAAAGCAGTTACTGCTATAGGAAGAAGAATGGCCTGTTCATATGAAACCTAAACTATAGATCACTGATAAAAACCTTCATAGTAATATTGATTTGAGAAAATGATGAAAATAGACAGCTAAGGCTGGATGGCTGGCATTCAATGCCTCCCCATGGCCATCTGAACACTGAACCCATGTTGGGAGAAAAAGGGAGTGGGAGGATCCTTCTTAGGGCTGCCCCAAGGCTCCTGACATGCCAGAACAGTACCCATGCCTTCTGTGATACTGTCGACATGGGTGAATATAGAATGATCAGCTAGAAAAAGGAAAATAGAGGAAATAACACAAACCTAGGTGATTATGGGAAATATGCCATGATAGTTAAATATTTCTAGAAACAGCAATTGCTGGTCTTCTTGAAGAGCGTGTACATATTGGAAGAGAAAAAGTGTCTCCTCCTAACAACTGCTAGACGGGAAGAGATGACCTTGGCTGCCTAACTTATTTTGACCAGATGGCTTCATCAGTGCCAGAGACTGAGTATTTCAAGGAGCCCTGCTGGCTCTCTTCCCTAATGTCAGTAATCGGTTGATGTAAGTGTCCTTTTTGTTGGGGATGGATAATGATGCTGGGGAAAAGATTCCCAGGTCTCTGGGGAGATGCTTGGGACTCTGTGTGTAGCACTTCCCCCTTAGTTACAGTTGTAAGGAAGGGTCCTTGGCTTGTGCCTATGTGTAGGCAGAGGGAGAATCGTTGGCAAAATAGAGGGGTGGGAAGTCCCCTGAGTTCAAGGGGCTACCTTTAAGTGCAGTTTGACAATAGATGGGGAGAGGTAGAAGTAAAGAATTCAAGACTAGGAAACAGCATCGCAAAGAGCTTCCATCCCAGCCGCAGCCCCGCTCCCACCCACCTCCTCAACCCTCTTGCCAAGTAATCCAAGCTTGACACTGTTACTTACTACACATCCTCGGGCTAGAATGTGGACATGGTCTATAAATCAAATTGAGACATGCTAAGTGACATGCTCAGGGCTGCGATGCAAGTTCCCAAGAAGAAACAGGGGCCGCAAAAATTATGGCAACACCCACACTGTGAAGATGGAGGAGGGAACCGCAAGGAAAAAGGAGTGTTTATCTTGGAGCAGGCATGACTTAGGCATACATTATTGCCAGAGATAGGAACGAAAGTCAATGTTTGACTGGTTCTAGGGCTCTGTGAGATTAGGACAGTCCCTCCTGTTCCAGATTACCAAGATTTACAGTGAGAACACTGACAAAGCAACTCGCAGTGTTCTTAGCACCAACTGTTTGCAGACAATACAAGTCGGGTTTAAGTTCAAACCTCAGCCGGTTGATGTTGATTTGTACAGATGTGGATGAACATACTGTAAGAGCCAGGAGCTTCTTCTCTTCCCTGACTTAGGAGAACGATTGCGGACATAGGAAGTTGTCTTTGACTTAGGGGGCACTCAGCAGCTACCTAGGGAGCTGAAACAAGGTATACTGAAGGCAACGTCAACAAGGTAATGGACTCCTACTTGACTATGAGCTACAATTGGGCTAGAGTTGGGAGTCTACTGATGGTGATGATTTAACATTTAACATGTATGGCTTTTGCATTTGTACTGCTGCCATTCCTTCAATGAAACGGAGTTATTAACCTATCATGGAGACTTATTAGTGACCAACACTAGAAGTTTAAAGCCATCCATTCTCTAGAAAACGCTAGAAGCTGGGGAAGTAGAGACAGGGTGCAGACAGAGACCCATGGAAGGTCAAGTTTGGGCTTGGGTTTCTGTACTTTGAAGTGTTCCAGTTGATATGAGAAGAGAGGAGAGAGAAAGGAACAGAAGGAATGGAAGGAAGAAAGCCTTTTGTCTTTTGCTTATGCTCCCAGAGAACAGTTGGATATTGAAGCAGAATTCAAAGGAAAGAGATATCCAACCTAGTACCTTTCAATGCCTTTTCATAGAAGGCTACCTTTTTATTTTTTTTTTGAGTTTATTTTATTTATTTTTTTAACTTTTTTTAACTTCTTTTTTTATTAGATATTTTCTTTATTTACATGTAAATTTCTCCTTTCCCCTCCAAAAAACAAAGAAACAAACAAAAACAACAAAAACAAACCCCTGTTGCCTCCCCCCTCCCCATGCCAGCCACCCCACCCTCTCCCACTTATTGGCCCTGGCATTCACCTACACTGGGGCACAGAACCTTCACAGGGCCGAGGTCCTCTCCTCCTATTGATGATCGAATTTGCAATCCTCTACTATACACATGCTGCCAGAAACAATCAGACCCACCATGTATAGTCCTTGATTGGTGGTTGAGACCCTGGAGCTCTGAGGGTACTAGTTAGTTCATATCGTTGTTCTTCCTAAGGGGCTGTAAACTCCTCAGCTCCATAGGTCCTTTCTCTAACTCCTTCATTGGGGACCGTGTACTCAGTTCAATGGATGGCTGTGAGCCTCTACATCTGTATTAGTCAGGTACTATCAGAGCCTCTCAGGAGATAGCTATATTTAGGCCGGCTTGCCCTTCTTCCTTCAGTCTCTGCTCCATAGTTAATCTCTGCAACTCCTTCCGTGGGTATTTGGTTCCCCCTTTTAAGAAGGAATGAAATGTCCACCTTTTGGTCTTCCTTCTTCTAGAGTTTCTTGTGGTTTGTGGGTTGTTCTTCCTGTATTCCAAACTTCTGGGCTAATAACCACTTATCAGAGAGTGCATACTGTGTGTGTTCTTTTGTGATTGGGTTACCTCACTCAGGATGATATTCTCCAGATACATCCATTTCCCTAAGAATTTCATAAATTCATTGTTTTTAATAGCTGAGTAGTACTCCATTGTGTAGATGTACCACAATTTCTGTATCCACTCCTCTGTTGACGGATATCTGGGTTGTTTCCAGGTTCTGGCTATTATAAATAAGGCTGCTATGAACATGGTGGAGCATGTGTCCTTATTACATGTTGCAGTATCTTTTGGGTATATGCCCAGGAGTGGTATAGCTGGGTCCTCTGGTAGAACTATGTCCAATTTCCGGAGGAACCGAGAAGGCTACCTTTTAAATTCAAGACATCCTTTTTGCCTGCTTGCTGTGGTACTACATACACACTAGGAGTTTTAGAGTCTCCATAGTCACAAACACCAGCCCCAACAGCTAATAATTGAACAGGAAGGTAGCAAGGGCCATGGGTGCCATGGTTCTGAAGTGTCTAGAAGGATACTGTGAGAAGGACCAGGAAGACATAGATGGGGCCTTTGGGGAATACAGTCCTCGGGAGAGAAGGCTTGAGCGGGGACCTTGTGGATGAGCAGAAGTTAGTCTGCTTTAAACAGACAGGACTGGAAAGGGCAAAGAGGGAATTTCGGGCATGAGAAGAAGCTGGGAATGGAAGCCAGTTCAGCTTGACCTTGGCTGGCAGATAGAGGCAAGTGAAGCACTTCCAGATAAATAATGTCAAAGGGAAGAACTTTGTATCCTGAAAGCACCACAGGGGACTCCAAGCAAACTCTTCAAGCAGGGAGTGACACTCAAGAAGGAGCTGTGGGGTCAGGCTGCAGAAGGGCTAGTGGAAGGGTGGGTATCTGATGTGCGTGGAGAAAGGGGGGTGTCTGTGGAGGTAGGACTAAGTCGAGAAGCTCTCGTTGTGTTTGTCCATAAAACTTTGCATTACCGTGTTCCTGTGTTCCTGTGGGCTGCTGCAGAGTGCTGAGCGCTTAGTATTTACTAAAAGGATAAAGCACGCCAGACTGATGAAGGCACACTTATAAGTTAGAGATTTGCAAAGGAACCATCTGTGTGAGTGTGTGCATGTGTGCATGTGTATGCACAATTCTTTCTTTTCTTTTTCTGGTATGTATGTATGTATGTATGTATGTATGTATTTTCATTTTAAAGGCAGGTCTTGTTTTGTAGCACATGCTGGATTTGAATCCACAGCAATCC
Source organism: Mastomys coucha (assembly GCF_008632895.1). NCBI lineage: Eukaryota > Metazoa > Chordata > Mammalia > Rodentia > Muridae > Mastomys > Mastomys coucha. The sequence continues at coordinate 31,900,747 of NW_022196911.1, forward strand.
TTCTGACTCAGCCCTCGCCCTCCTTCCCCAAGTTCCAAGATTATAGGTGTGCACTATCACATCTAATGATCTGTCTTCAAAATCACACGGTTTTCATCCTGATATTTAGCCCCAACTACCTCTTTTAAAATAACATAGTTCATCTAACTCCATATCGCAGGAACTATGCTAGCATCAATCCAGACTAGAACACTCGATCGGGCTGCAGATAAAAAGAATTATTGGATGTTACTGTGAATCAATTTTCTGTGCCTCTATTTGAGTTTGTGATTGGTAATAAATGTGAATTAGCATGGAACACAACAAACCACTGGAACCCAACTTTGCTTGTGGTCTTTATTGTGGTGGAGGATAAATAAAGTCCTCTTAATTGGGAAACTGAAGTGTGAAATAGAAACTTTGAATTTATTGGACAATTATATGGTGTTAGGAATGGTGGTCCAAAGACATGGACCTGGGTCTTGCTGGAGAGCTGAATTGAAAGGAGGCAGTCTCCCTTCACTGGTCCCTTGGAGCTGCTGTCTCTGCTGTGTCAGCCACAGCAAGCTTTCTTGTATTCCCTAAACCACCAAGAATTGCTCATCCTGGGGACTGAAAGGATCCTTGCCTGAAGTGTTTTCTTCAGGGTCCTTTGTATTTGGGTATGGGCAGCACTTTAAACTTAACCCAGAAGAACACAGGATTGTCTCCTCCAGGCTGTCTGCCTTGAGTGCTGTCTTCCCTTTTGGAGTCGGCTTCCTCCGTTTCCCTTAAATATTCTGCTTTACACTCTCACATACTGAAAATGCCTTCTACAGTTATCTCTTCCTTGCCCTATAGACTTCTGACCCACATGGGTGAAAACTAGAGGTACTTAGTTCAGCACTTCTTCCTAGGTAAGCCATAGTGTCCACAGAATACAGTGGGTCTTCAGGAAATATCAATTGAATTAACAAGTAAAAACAATATAAAGTCCATTTAAACACATTTTAATGGATGCCATTTTTATTTTTAAGAGAGAGGAGACTGAGTGTGTGTGTGTGTGTGTGTGTGTGTGTGTGTGTGTATGTGCTGTGCCTATGAGTGCCAGAAGGAGTAAGATCTGGTGATGAGTTCCAGGCAGTTGTGAACCCAGTGACATGGGAGCTGGATACCAAACTCTGGTCCTGTGCCATACCATGGGTGGCTCCTAACCACAGAGCCACCTCTCCAGCCCCGAGGACCTATTTAAGAAAAGCCTTTGTTTTACACAGAAGATTTGGAGAGGCTAAGAAGCTTGCTCAAAGTCTTACCGCATATACAAAGAAAACCAGGATTTTCTTCTCAAAGCTTCTTTTCCAAAGCCATTCATTAGGCCACTACTGGGGAAGAAAAGTCACACCGGAGCCCAACTGAAATGCTGCAAGCAGTTTCCTAGTCCGGTTAACAGCAGAGGTATCAGCACATTAATGATACAAGATGCAATGAATTGCTTAAAGCAAGAGTAGAAGAAGGGAAGGCTACAGGAGCCCGTGGTCCCACTCCATGTCAATCACAGGGTGTGGAGGAAACCTGCTGTGACCTTCACAATCTGAAGGACTGTGGCTCTCACTGTCACTCTGGGACACCTGAACACTGGTTTACAGCCAGCCTGGGCACTGTCTTTTACGTTACATTCATGTGCTTGCCAAGTGAGGCACACATCCAATTTTGGTAAATGAAGGCTTGTTTTCTTTATGATTTATTCATTCATCAAATATTTATGGAGCTTGGCCTGGGTGGAAGTGTTCTACCAAGTGTTAGGGACAGCAGTGAAGCGGATATTCACGGTCTTCAACCCTGGGAACTAACTCTTTTGTATGAAAGAGAAAGAAGACCACCAAATGCATGGGAAAAGTTACCAGGAGGTACTTAAAATAAGGTTGCTGGAGGATTCTCTGAACACCAGGATAGCTTTCACTTAGCCATTCGTTCCTTCATGCAACCACTAATTTATTTGCTCAAGGACCCACCAGTAACCTAAAGAAAGAACCTCTAGCCTGAAGTACTTACTTTTTTTTTATATAGAGGATACAGGCCCTGTAGCACCGCGGCCCCTGAGAGCCTAATAGCCCTTTCACAGGGGTCCCCTAAGATCTTCAGAAAACACAGACATTTGCATTATGATTCAGAACGGTAGCAAAATTACAGTCAAGTAGTAATGAAAATATTTTTATGGTTGAAGTTACCACGGCATCAGAAAGGTAGAGAACTACTGCCCTATAAGACAGAAGCACATGGCGAAGTACCTTAGCATGAAGGTAAACTGAAGAAGGAAGGGGCCCAGAGTGTACTGACGGTCAGTGATTCACTCCAACTACAGAAACAGGATATTTGAGTAAGGTATGCTGGGTATGAGCTACAGGTGTGAGAAACGATGTGGGACTGTCAATAAAAGTCTCTCAGAGGACGGATGCTTGGTTTTGTATAGTCCTTTGTGAATTCAACGGCTGTGTCCTGAGCACCTACTACATGTTTGCACCAGGAAATAGAACAGAAGAAGCGAGCGAGGGAGGAAACAAACACGCATCTAAGGCGACAGGGCATTGAGACAAAGGAAACAGCAAGGATATGGATGGAAAAGGGAGAATTTCCCAACAAATTTGAAGGACACAGAGAGGTCCAGGACTGCAACCAAAGGGCAGTGGGAGAAGAGATGTAACTGAGTTCAAATGGCAGAAAGATTCTCTAGTTGCTCAAGAACCCTCCCACCTTATCCCCAGAGACATGGCAGGCCCTTGGAGAGCTGAGACTTGATCTGGCTGTACCTCGCGCCCTCTGGTGGCTGTGTTGAGATTGCACTTATGGAGGAAGGAGGGGCCAGAACAGAGATCTAGAGAATAAATGTTTAAGGGAAGAAGCCAGCCTGATCCCCAGAACAAGAACCCCATTGAGCAAGGCCTGGGTGCCATGACGTGAGGATTCAGGTGGGCTAACTGTGGCAGGGCACCTGAAATTTTTCCTCCATATAGATGCCAGGATCTTTGGGCAAAGGGTCACCCACTCACTTTTCTCTGCTGAGGTAGGCCATTGTCCACCGTGGGACCAAAAGTGAGCTTTTAAAGGCATCGACTAAAATAATGCCTGATTCTTAAATAGCATTCCAATAGAGTTATAATTACTTAACACACAACCTCATGTGTATTTAATGACAGATGCGGTGACGACTGTGCTCAAGTCCTGCAGGGATAAAGAAGTCCCAAACTGTCATTCTAGCTGCAAAGAGGGTTGTAAGCTGGCTGCCTCATTGTCCGCTCCAAGGACATTGCTTCATTTCTCTGCCGACCCACATTGGAAGGAACAGAAGACCCAAGGCCTAAATAGAAGCATATTTAAGAACTCTCAAAGCTAAGCTTCGACTCATACAAGTCCCATCTCTTCTATTTTTCTCTAACTCAAAAGGAAGGCCTCATAAATTTTTGTTAAAAATACGGAATCACTTTTTTGGTTCTCTCTCTCTTCCTCTCTCTCTCCCTCCCCTCTCCTCTCACTCTCTTTCTTCATCCCTCTCTCTCCCTCCTTCCCTCCCTCCCCACCTCTCTCTACCCTTCCCCCTCTCTATTTCTTGCCCTCTATCTCTTTCCTCCCTCCCCATTTCTTTTCCCCTCCACTCTCTTTCTGAAAATAAGCAATGCCTCATTCTGACCACACAGCATCCTTAGTATCAGGCAGCCCGAGTGACTATGCTCAAAGAGTGGTTTATCTCGGCTAGATGAAGGGATGGGGCTCAAGTAACTCCCTTTTCCAAATATTAACAGTTAGTCATGCAGCCAGACATAGCCACATGCTTGCTGACACCAGTAATTGTCAGCTTGTAGGAATCAGTGCCTGAGGGAAGCCAGAAGGACACAGCTGAGCTTCTCTGAATGAGCCATGTAGGCTACAGGGTGACACATGGGGCCTGGTAGCTGGAAGCTTCGAGGGGAGAGATTCTACTGACTTCTACTGCTAGCTACTGGTTATGGGGTGAGATCTCCTTGGCATCCTGAGAATTTTATATGTGTGGGCCCTGTGGTATGTGTGTGTGTGTGTGTGTGTGTGTGTGAAAACTGACTGAGAATTTTGTGTCTGGGTTAATTTAATTTCAGAGCTAAAGCAGTCACAAGTAATGGTTCCCAAAACATTATGAAATGTATTTATCTGATTTGGGGGAAATCATTCTCTCCAGTCATATTGGAAACAGGACCCAAGGCATGCTAAGGAGAATAATGAACTCCCAAAATATCCACATCCTTAATTTGTAAATTTGGGAATATGTTATATTGAACAGCAACAGGGGCTTTGATGTTGATTACTGATTAGCCCCATGGGTGTTGCTGCTAGAAGTAGGAGATTCTCTTGGATTATTCAGGTAGTCTCCTTTGTGGAGAAATGTTTCTAGCTTTATTCAAATAAAATACATTAAATAACAGAAGGCCAAAAACTGTCTTCATGTTGGTTAAGAGATGAAGGAACAGGCTGTAGCCAACCATTATGGGCAATGGGAGACTCTAGCCAGAGAAAGGGAACAGTTTTCTTTGGCACTACTGAGAGGGAAGCAGCATTCTCGCATCTCAGGCTCTGGCCTGTGTGGGTCCACTTCTGCACACCGAAGCACCGCCACATTAACTGTGTACACTTCAGGTACAGGAAAGGCAGAGAGGTTGCGCCAGGCAGTGGTGGCACACACCTTTAATCCCAGCACTTGGGAGACAGAGACAGGTAGATTTCTGTGAGTTCAAGGCCAGCCTGGTCAGACTGAGTTCCAGGATAGCCAGGGCAACACAGAAAAACCCTGTCTCAAAACAACAACAACAACAGCAACAACAACAACCTAAACAATCAAATAAATAAATAAATAAATAAACAAGCAAATATGTATAAAGTTTCAAGCCACCATTTGTGGCAATCTGTCCCAACAGCAATGTTGAAATGAATGCCTATGATTTTTAGTTGTTTTTGACACAAAAGAAAAAAAAAAAAACACTCTGAAACATGCCACCACTATTTATCAGTGATACAATACGCTTATAAAATTTTCCAGAATGACAATAATGGACCACAGGAACTAATTTCGGTCTATATGGAAATTAAAATTAGGAGTGACGTCAAGCAAAGTAACGAACCAAAGGCCTCCAGGCCCCCAAGACTCTCAATCTTACAGCCTATCAGATTAAAAGAGAGGTGGCATACTAGCAGGCTTTTAAAAGTGAAGTAATTGGGCAACTAAAATACAGGGGCTTATATGCTAAATATGTGTGCTTATTTCCCACCAAATTTCCATTGCTATAGTTTATTGTAGGCTTCGTTCTAACACAGCACACACTTAGCTCCTTTCTCTTTTTGGTAATGCAGGTTACATGCGAGTAACTAAGGGAGTTTAAAGCAATGTTATAGCATGTAAATAACAATAAATCATCGCCCCCTCTCCTCCAAGCTCCCACTTTCACTCAAAAGTGCTAATATTAGCTCAATACCTCTACTTAAATTATGGCCTCCCATTCAACCAGAGAGTATACATTATTCTTGTGTTCTCTCTTGAATGCGCTGCCTAAGAAGATGCACTGAAATAAATAAACGCAATATTTCAGAGGGGGAAAAAACACACAGGCGAACAGAATCCGTTTACAAATACAGCAATCAGACAGGAGCATCTGCTATAACTACTTACTTATAAGAGGGGGTGGGGAGACTCATTTAAGTATCCACAATAAATTCACTCCAGCAAATGCACTGAATGTCTTCCAAGGAAAAGGCTACACTCTCATCCTGGCATACAGATGAGACCTCTTAGACTTGTCATTACACTAGAAATAGGAACTAGAACATTCTTTGGTTCCATCACCCATCAGACTGCCTAGCTGGGTTCTCTGTCACCATGTTTAATATATATATTCAAACTTAAGGTTAACTAAGTTTGCTATTAGCTTATAGGTAATTAATAGTATTCTATAAAAAAGTAACTCAACATAGAAAATACTAGGTTAGAAGCTATAGCCCCACGTTTTGGGAGCATTGGTGTCATGCAGAGTCACTTTGTAGAAAATTGGTTTGATGGTGCCTTCCCTTTGGGGACTTGGGAATAGTTTGCAACAGATATGTTTTTGAAAATTGGCTGGATGTGGAGCTTCATCAAATGATTGGGATGCAGAATCTCCCCTATAGAAGAACAATTATCCCTTACAGAAAATACAATCATCATTCTCAATTTGTAGGGGACTGGTTCCAGGGATTCCCCGTGAGTCCAACATCTACGGCTGCTCACAATCTTCATAAAAAAATGACAATATTTTTCCCAAAACCCATGGGCCTCCTTCCAGCTGCTGGATGCCATTGGCAGATCAGGTGCAATACCTAATATAGAATGAACGATACACAAATAGTTGCATTGTTTAAGACACAATGACAAAAGAACTGCATGTACTAAATCCCTCTGTCAAGTTTGTAAAGGTGTTTATATTTTCCGTATTTCCATTTCCTTGACTGGTTGAAACCATGCTTATGGGGCCCATAGTCATGCTGCCTGCGGGAACAGAGTCTGACCATGGAGTACTCCCCAGCCATGTGGGGTAAGAAGCCGTGTTTGAGCCAGGCTCCTCAACCTGCATAGTTGACCTTCTGGGCCAGGACCTTTCTGCCTTTGGTGATGGGTGGTCTGGAGGACCAATCTGTACACAGCAGGTCACTTAGCAGTCTTCCTGTAGGGTATCTGTTAGATGCCAGTAAACACAGCAATAAAACCACCTCTGGACATGACCAAAGGTCTCTGGTGGGTTGGGGAGTGAGCAACCCTGCCACTTGGCTGAGAACCCTGCTTTGTAAAATATCTGCTGGGGCAGGTAGAAGACTCTCTGTGGCATAGCCTACCGAAAATGTTGGGGTTGCTGGAGTTTACGCTTTCTGCTAGTTAGAACCCTAGGCTTCACCAGCAGCCACATGTAGACTACTTGCTGCCTCTCATTCTGCACTCCCCCTCAGCTCATCTAATATTCATCTCACCTTGTCCCTCTTCAGAAACACAGCCCCTCCCTCTGGAAACCCGGCTCCAGATGTTTAAAACTTCCCTCTGCTCTCGAGGAACCTCTGAACTCAAACTCTTAGGACACTTCTCCATCCCAAGGGCTGTCTTAAAATCTTAATTCTTGCCCCTAAAGAGCATCTTTTCTATTTAGTCCTTTGCAACATGTCACTGAAGCCCCGGGTATTGATCCAAGGAAAGGACATGGCATCGTGGGAACTTTATCAGCATGTAGGCCAATCTGCTTCAGAAGTGACCCGAGCGCAAAGCTACCTGGAAATGTGATGCATGTTTCATTAGCAACAAGATCTCTACCTGACAGCTTCCCTCTTCTCTTCTACTTCGCGCTGCCTTCCCGATCTGTTCTTGTACTCTTTGGTGAATCCCTTCCACCTCTCTTCAGGATGCTGTGCTGTGTAGAGAGCCATTACTTGGCACCCCCCACCCCCGCACTAGGAATACTAGAAACTTTCATCAGGACTTCATCAGGGGCCGCACATCCTCACTGCTAGCCCTTATTTCACAAGGTTTGTCTTTAATTCATATGCAAATTAAGCTAAAAACAGGGTGGGGGTCTCACCATGGTGCAGATTAAGGAGGCCTGAATTCAGAGAGGTTGAAACATCACTGGTAACCACATTAGCAGATGGTTAAAAAGGGCGGGGGGGGGGGGGGGGGGGGGGAGATGATTCAACCTACAGATGTAGTTTACATAGTTTCCTAACTGGAGCCTGCTCGATGAGGCTTGAAAGTTGGCTTATCTTAAAATTTGCATAAATCTTGATCTATAAGCTCATATTTTTCCATTGTGCAATGGATGCAATAGTTCAGACACCAATCATCATGTGTCCTGTCCAGGAAACTACAAGTTTAGCCTTGTTTCTTACAGAGGGTTGGGCAAGCCTGCGGCTCTGCAATATTACCAATGCTTGTCCTCAATGCGATCATCCCAAGAGAGTCTCCTTAGTGACTACATGTGCGTTGTCTTGCTGATGGGGAGGGCATTGCTGTGGAGATGTAGACTGAGCCACAGCATCTCATCCCTCACTAGCCTTTGTGTGAAGCTCAGGAATAGGACATAATTTATCAGACACCGAGCCAGGCATTGTTTTACATGGATCCTTGAGTGCAGAGAGGAAGTAGAGAGTGGAGTCACTCAGAAAGAAATGTGAAAACACACCATAGCAAACTGGTCCCAGCCCATGTATGTATGCTTCTCTCTGCAGAGGTTGTTTAAAAGTCCTTAAGTACTGATGGAGGAGATCAACGTGTCTCACTGGGTCAGGAAATAATTGTGATATGATATCGAAAATCGAATTACTATCGGGATGCTGGACGTTCAGACTTTAGACTGGTCCAGACTTTGAAAAAAAAATCACTGATACAATCTAAAAATGCTTTTGAGACTTAACAATGCTAACATCTTGAAACATAAGACGTCAGAGCTTCAGTTTACAAACTCAGGCCTAGGAACTTCTAAATCCAACTTAGGGCACATTATATTGTTTCAGAAGAGGTTTAGGGGACTGTCTGTGAGTCAATGGACCCAATTCCTAGCCCCACAGACATGACATTTCTTATTCCTTTTTATCTCCACCTGTAGATCCAGAAATGGAGCCTCAGAGAGGCACACCAAGGGCACAAAGCCTGTCAATCATGCAGCTTTGATTACTACTGGGAGCTCATACAGAAGGTCAGGTTTCTTTCCTTTGCTAAGTCCATCAGCCAGGAAGGGAAAACACTGCTTCCTCAAGAACCAGAAAAAAGGACTTTTGTATTTTAAGCACTAATAAAACCTCCAAAAAGATGAATGACATAAGACTCTAGCATCCCAGCTGAAGTGGATAAGTGTTGAGAGGCAAATAATTCAGAGTATGAAGAACGTGCTGATGAGATCATTCAGACGTGACTCTCGGGCTATTTTAAGCTGTTGGAGAATACGTTCAACCTATTTCTAAGACATCTTGGAGAATTTCACATGGGCAAGTGGTATCAGCTTGGGGTTGAGCTTATGAAGCCTTCAAAATACTAAGTGGAAGGGCAAGTTAAAAAAACGTGCAGCAGACTGGTCCTGGTAATGCAGAAGAACGTGCAAAAGCCGTCTAAATGGGGCTGCATGTAAATGTCACTCACTAGATATCATGGAGGACTTCCTGTTGATCTGTGTCTCCAGATTTCTGGGCGATGTACTCAGTAATGACTTGCTTTAGAAAAGGGAGTTTACACAGTATGCAGATCTGTCCCCACCCACCTCACTAGCCACTGGACTCCCAGGACTCAAGTAAAGCCAAGAGCTCTATTTTATTTTTGGCAGTTTCGGTGGCAGGCGGTCAACTCACTTCACTTATTAAAAACATAAATAAAGCACAATGTTTATTTATTTATTTATATGAAAAAGTCACTTTCCTACCCTTCTCACCTCTGGCACGTAGTGTGTTCTAAGGGTCTTCTGCCCCCAAAGGGCCATAATCTAGAAGTTATATAAATTTTGACAGTAAAAGCCAATAAGTAGAATGGCTGTTAATTCCAACTGGCATTAGCCCATTGCTGATGAAAACTTGGATCTCGTGCAGGCTCTCAGATGAAAGGTCCCGGAGTGATGTGTATTCCACAGACATGACAGGACAAGGAGAGGTGGGAGATGAAAGTCAGAGCAGACAGAGGAGCAGATTGTTGGAGAAGGCACGAATGCTAAAGAGATGCCTTGGGACCGCCAGATACAGACTTCCAGTCATCCTTGACCCCATGGGCCTTGTACTCAAGGCTGCATGACAGGACCCACTGTTTTCACTATAAAGGACCTCCATACTTTTCTGTGTTCCTGGGCAAAGGTGGAAAGAGTCTATCACATTCCTGTGTGGCCCAGCAGGATCCCCCAAGCTGGCAGTCCATGGTGTTGACTGACTGTGGGTTTGTTCAACAGCTGGGAGAATTTTCCTTCACTCAAAGCTCTCTACCCACACTTCAGTTCCAGCAACAAGAAAGATGTGTCTGATCTCTGGGCTTTCATATTCCCTCCTCAGAACATTTGAAATGTTTGGACAGGAGTTCCATGCTTAAGGAAATGGAGGGGCTGGCAAGACAGCTTAGTCAAGTAAATGCTGCTACAGAAGCATGGAGACCTGAGTTCATTCTTCAGAACCCATGTAAAATGTCAGGCATGGTCTTACGTACTTGTAATCTCAGAGTTTGGTAACAGAGACAGGTGGACGCGTGGAGCTCACTGGCTAGCCATCCTGGCCTAATTGTCTAGCCCCAATAAAAGATTGAAAATCAATGCAGATAAGCTGAAAAGCAAACCAAACAAACATGAAGCTACTTCATTTATTCTTATTATACAAACTCTGTATGGAAAAGCATGTGAAATTAATTGGGAATTTAAATGGCTGTAATCGTAGTGTCTTCAGACATGCTTTCTTAATAAGAACGATCTTGGTTGAATTTTGTGGCAGATTTCTGTACTTGAAACTATAAAGTCAAAATATCTTATGGGTCAAGACATCTAAGAATGGACCATTGTGGCAGAAAGGACTGATTAGCCTACACCAAGTATGGCATATATATGTATATATATATATATATATGTATATATACATATATATGGCATATATATATATATATATATATATATATATATATATGAAATGCTAATCCTTTCTCATCTGAGTTTCTAGAAGCAACAGCAACAGTGAAGATGTCCTGAAAATATCCAAAGAAATTGGTGGTCATTTCCTTCCACAGAAATGCTTCCCTCTGTTTGGACCCATCGTCCCAGCTGTACTCTTTTAACCAATTCTGTTCCATTGTCAAGAGAACGTGTTTCCCCTGGCCCATTGGGCCAAGCTGAGTTCTTCCAGGTCTCCTCACCCTGACTCTCTCCATCACTTTCCAGTCTACTCTGGATTCCAGCTATGCCACACTGTACATCTTCCCAACCTTTTCTTCCAACTCCAGATCTTTGAGGTCAGGGTTTATGTCCCAATTCTTCTCCATAGCCAGAGCCTCACACTGAGTCTCATCAACAAAAAAAAAGACAGAATCTTCTGTTTAGAAAGCTGAGGAGTAGGTGTGAACAGAGAGCACCCATTTGCACCCCAGTAAGCTATTTTGGAAGTCGTTCCTCACCTATCAACATCTATGGATCCTACCAATCTCTCTCTCTCTGCTGCAGTGTGGAGCAGTGGGGAGAGTTCCAATGGTATGTGCTTTAGGAGCAGAGAAAGGGTTGAGATAGGATGCAGAGGAAAACCCTAACAACCTCTCAGGTTCTGAGCCAAGGAAACATCTGCCAAGCTGATATCCTTCATTTGTCAGACTCTGTAAGAAGAGTCCTTTCCTATTATAGCCATGCATGGCTCAATGATGAAGACATACTCTGAGGAATATGCTTGTTAGGTGAGCTTATGGCTCAGTACATGGCTATCTCAGTGACCTCAGACAGTGATACTTGGTGTAGGCTAGTCACTCCATATGGCCTCTTGATATAGCCAGCCGATGAGGTAAACACAAGGCACATGAGGCGGAGGTTGTTACAATGAAGGGAACTATTCACAGTAGACACTTTCCATATCTAGGGAAGGAACACACTGTAAAATCTGAATTAAAAAGTAAGTATGCAGAGTGGCACCACAGCCGTGTTTTATCAACCGTTGTTACTATACGCAATCATTCAAGTTAGGCTTGCACATGATAGATGTATAGTAGGGGTGTTTCCTCTTATGTCACCAAAGACACAGAAGAGGAGTGCATCCTGCTGTGGCCTCTGTGATGGCTACTTTTAATTGTTAATTTGATACTATCTAGAATCACTCAAGAAGAGAACATCAGTGAGGAACGGCCTAGATCAGGTTGTCCTGTGAGCATATCCATGGGTGGTTATCTCAGTTATACTCATTGAGGTGGAAAGGGCTGCCCACCATAGGTGGTAACATCCTCTAGACAGGAGATCCTGAACCATTAGCTGTATAGAAAGTGACCTGAAAGCAAGTTGTATGTGAGTTAATTCATCCCTCTCTGCTTCTGGACTATGGATTGGGTATGACTAGTCATCTCAAGCAGCTCCTGCTATGTGACTTGCTTGCAATGACATACTGTAGTACTGTAACCTGGAACAGTGAGCTGAAATCAATATTTTATACCCTAAAATTTTTCATCAGGAAATTTTTTTGTTTGTTTGTTTGTTTTCGAGACAGGGTTTCTCTGTGTAGCCCTGGCTGTCCTGGAACTCACTCTGTAGACCAGGCTGGCTTCGAACTCAGAAATCCGCCTGCCTCTGCCTCCCAAGTGCTGGGATTAAAGGCATGCACCACTACTGCCTAGCTCATCAGGAAATTTTATCACAGTAACAGAAACAAAATTTAGACAACATCCCATCACCCCAGGTATAAGTCACAAGCCAGTTTTCAACTTCATCACAATCTTAAGAGATTGAAAAAAAAAAAAACCTCACATGCAAACATAAAATTCAAAATATAGGAGGTAGTTTAATGCCTTGAACATGTACTTATCATATACCTAGATTCAATCCCAAGCACCAAACAACATATAAACAATAGAAACCAAACAGAACATGATATGGGGATTACCATGGTGTAATGGTAGCTCCTAAACGTGCGTGCTTATGGTGTATGACCCCATTTAGTTGTAGCTCAGGGTTAACCCCTGAATAGTGGTTTTTGGTCTGTATACTGCTAGTGAGAAAATCTTTTGCTCAGAGACTAGAAATCCTAAACAAGAAGGTGGGATACATTGGACCGAGAACTGAGTCAAGAGGCACAGGCCTCTTGCTCTGACTTTCTTTCTTTTCCAGTCGCTTAGCAGAGAACACATCTAACAAACCTTCTCCAGGCTTCAAACAGAAGCAGAAGAGATCAGAAGCAAGATGTATGGTAAGGGACCTCTAGACATGCCACTTCCTTCCTAGCATTCGGGGGAGCAACTTTAAAACACCCTTACCTCAGCTACAAAGAACAGTGCAGCCCTGGCTGGCTTGGTACTAGAACAAGAAAAATCAAGATTCTTTCATAAAGGAGCAATAGAGAAAAAGTGTCTGGGGCACATGGAAATCCCTACACACGGTTCTGCCCCTGTTGATGGAGAAAGGGCTTTGTGAAACCTTCAATTCTGTGCCCCTCACTTATTACAACACAGGCAGCCAGTGTCAGAAGGCAAGGCCAGGGCGACTCTTACCTCCTTAGGGTTAAGCTTCAATGATTTGATGTTTCCTCTGCTCAGTCAGGTTATGAAAAACTTCCACATCTTGTGCACAGGACCGTCCATTCACTTGTGAAAAGATAAATCCAGGTCTTGTCACCAGAGAGATCGTATTCTGAACTATACCTTGATGGCCTCAACATTAGGAATGTTGATGAGGAGAGAGGAAATGAGAAAATGAAAGATTAGAAGAAAAGGATTATGATGAGGGTGTGTGGACATGCCTTCATGCCTGCACATGTATGTGCATATACATATGAGTATGTATACATACATAGCTGTAAATTATACTTGTATATGTATGCATGTGCACATGCTTGTATAATCATGATGGTGCGATGTGTGTGCTCTTGAGTTGAATGTGCATGTGCATATGTGGATGTGCATATGTGTAAGGGTATAGAGTGTGGATGTGCTGGGGTTTTGAATTAAACATACATGCAAACTTGTGTATACATGGGGCTATAAAGTATGTGCATGAATTTGCGCACCTGAGTTTATGGGTATACAGTGTGTGTGTGTGTGTGTGTGTGTGTGCGTGTGCGTGCCTGAGTTTGTTGGTGTCTACACATATTTTCATTTGTGTAGAGATAGAGTACATGCACACTGTGTTTAAGTCTGTGGGTGTGCTATGCCTGTGTGAACTTTTGTGTTGGTATACAAGATCAGTAATGTACTCATGCCCAAACTAGTAAAGTGATTCAGCATGAAGACAGTAGAAGCCAAACTAAATAGGAAGCTGCAAGTAGAGGGCTCTCAGCCAGCTTTGGCGCAGAAGCCCAGGGGGAGTACTAGAGGTGGGAGCTAAGAAGCAGCTCCCTGACTGTGCGGCTGCTGATTTGGCACCTTACCCCAATGCTATATTTTAGAAAAGAAGAAAAATAACATCTTCATAAGGGGTAGAAGCACAGCAGAGGCTCTGGGAATTTAGGGTGTTCTAGTAATCATAGATGAGGAGCTGGCACATTCACCGAAGGATATAAACCCTGTCTTATTCATCCTCGTTAAACAGGCACACGTTCATACACACACACATATATATGTATAGGTATACATATATACAGATACATAAGCTATGATGCTCTCTGGCACAAAAATACTTTTGCAGCCTCTCTTACGTTTTGGTATACACATTCAGATGTTTCCAGGAGGAAGACACTGAATTCCACCCACAGAACGAGGCCATCACTTAATAAGGGAAATTTGTGCACGTTAACACATAAGGGTGTCTGCTGAAAGAAATATTCCATCATTTCAGAGCACACAAATTGTTTTCTTCCTCAACTCCTACTGGGGCAGAACACTGAAAAATAGATTCTAATTTGCTCACATATAGATTCATGCTTTATTCTGTGTTCAGAAAAGCCTCTTTAGTCATGGGCTTCGGTTGCCTTTCGGGGCTGGAGGCTTTACTGAAGCTATGCATGGAGTTTGAATAAGACGCTGAGCAAAGCCACAGAGCCAGTTCCTAAAGCAAGAGAGGAATAGGTGCCAGCATCCCAGGGGCCATGCTCTCTAAAAAGGAAGGTGATGCTTTTGTCAACAGGGAAGATTGTGACATGATTACAGAAGTCATAAACTGACCAAGTTATACAAGTGCTAAATATTAGATTAGGAGAAATCATTCAAAGGAGGAAAAGCACCCAGCTTTCTGCACTGTAAGACCCCATTAACTTTCCTCACATTTTCATACTTACATTTTGGAAACGGGGATTAAATTTGTAGTGTACATTTAATTTCTCCCCAAACCTCTTAGGTACTAAACAATCGTATAGTTGATAGCGCCTTTAAAACTTGTTCATGTGTAATACACGGTGAAAACAGAGTTTTAAGATATTAATAATTTCTGCCTCTCTGCCATGCTAAAATTATTCTTTAAATGCAGCAATTCGCTGGTTGAGGCTGAGAAATGGAAGTGCAGCCTCATTTGGGGGCTAATTAAGATGGAGTTGATTGAAGCTTAACCCACTTCATCTTATCCTGAGGTAAGGATGAGTGAAGTTTAGTGTTTCTCTTAAAAGGATGCTCTGTTAACAAGCAAACCTCTTTTTCCCTGGATACAATACAGATTAAAAAATAACAAAACAAATTTGTACCACAGATAAATTTTAAACAATGTGTCGAAATAAGTCAAGACTCATTTGGGAAAAAAAAAAACCACCTTTTTTCCCTCCCCGCCCCCAAACTAAGTGAAGTGAAAGAACAGCAGGGATAGAGGGCACTGTAGAGTGTGGATAGCCCACCCAGTTAAGGAACTTCAGCTTGCAGGACCCTGAGGTTCAAAGCGACCTGCAAGGACGGTTGGATGACTAGGGGCAATTGGAGAGAGAAAAGCTGATGGGAAGAGGAGGTGAGCAAGGCAGAGTAACAGCGGACCCAGCTGACCTTTACAGACAGCCCTGAACACGTGCTGGAGAGCTGGTGCAGAATGAAGAGTTGGCCCGATGTACGGAAGATGACGGACTGTCAACAGTCAAGAAGGCAGCTGGAAATACTAGCTCGAGGGGCCAATGCCCAAAGAGATGGAGAGATGGACTAGCTGCCGCGCATGGAAGAGCCAACATTCTAGAAACTTTGGTGCCAAAGGGTTGGCTCTCCTGCCAGTACTTTCCAACTGGAATGAATGTCAAAGAGCTTTTTCTAATATGGACAGAAACCTAATCCTTCGGTGCTCTCCACTCTGGAGTCTGTGCTCAACGTTCGTTAGTCATCTTTAATGCTTTCTGTCCCTCACTCACTGGAGTGGCTTCAGTGACTGGACTTACTAACACTCCCTTTTCAATATGCTCACCTGCATTTCCCCATCTCCAGAGCTGCAAGTACTGAACTGGTGGGTAACTACTAAAGACTGTTCTCATGCTTGACTCTAAGTACAGCAATTGCCATATCCTGACTGGGAGATCTTGAACTGGGTAAAAAAGATCTCCTCTCTAAGCTGGTTTCCTCATCTGTAACATTGGTGCCTGATATCATGGGACTCCTCTAGGGACTGAAGAAAATGATCCAGGATAAGCACTGAGTACTACTTATGAGACATAAGAAATATCCCGAACGACCCGCTGGATTCTTAGCTAACTGGGTGTTGTATTGCTACCCTTTCTACCTCAATTCAGAGATCCCATTCATCTTCTCACTAGATCACCATGGCAGCTCCTGCATGCCCCTCCCACTAGCCTGTCTTCATCTTAAACCTGTTCCCTGTATGTCTGCTGTAGTGATCTTCACTTGAAAGCTTGGCTGTGTCATTCACTTGCTGAAAACCCCTCAGAGGTCTTCCAATATCCTCAGGCTAATGTCTTGATTTATTACTCTCAAAAACCTACCCTTCCCTGCTTCCCTGCTTCCCCGTTTCCTGTCTTGGCTTTCTCCTTGATGCTCCAGCAATTCTGGGATGGTGATTTTTCCCAGAAGACCCTGATGCTTCTCATGGTCACATCAGGGTCTGCAGTTCCCCTATCACCAGGCTGTAGCTTTGTCTGCCATTCACATTTGCCTTTCATCATTCTTTGTGCTCCTGTGGCCATTGGCACCGTGGTGTGTGTATGTGTGTGTGCATGCGTTCATTTTCAGAAACTGAAAACCTCTCCCCTCATATAGTGTGAATTCACTGTGTATTTGTGTTTGCACGTGTATACAGGTGTGTGTCCATGCGTGTACACACATGCATATTTGAGCTAAATTTAAAAGCATATGGTAATGATGCCATTACAGTCTTTGAGTGGTTATAACTATAGAATTTAAATTATAACCATTTACCCCCACTTTCTCCTTTTCATTTGGTATTTTTAAGTCCTTAAATCACTTATGCTTGCCACAAGTACATCTTTGGGATGCAACTGATAAAAAAAAAAATGGTTCTCTTACTCACAAGTTTGAGAGCTCATTTGCTTCATTTTTATACACCTGGCTTTCTTTTCTGAAATCTATTAGAGAAGTTATAGATGCTTGACCAAGTTGAACCCAAAAGAGTCATTCTCTCCTCTCTCTCTGTCTCTCTCTCTCTCTTTCTCTGTCTCTCTGTCTCTCTCTCTCTGTGTGTGTGTGTGTGTGTGCATCTGTCTGTCTCTCTCTGTCTCTTTCTATTTTTCCTCTTTCTGTTTCTTTGTGTGTGTGCTTCTCTCTTTCTGTTTCTCTCTCTCTCCTCCCCGTACTTCCCCTTCTTCTCTTTCCATCTCTTGAAATCTGTGCCATTCTTGCTCCTGTTTTCTGTCTTATTTGAAGGACTCCTAATGTCATTGCCAGTTTCTCAAATGGGGGAAATCTGTGACAGTGGGCAGTCAATAACCACATTCTGCCAAGTGGACCATAGACCAAGAAAAGTAGCTTTGCAAAGAAAGGAGATGGAGGAAGATACACAGGGATGAAGGTATGGTGAGGCAGCTGGATAGAGGGCTTGTCCCACTTGCCAGCTTTCCCTCACTCCAGCTGTCAGGATGCAAGAACAAGCACCAATTAGAGCCATGCTGTGGACAGCTCCCATCTCCTCTCCTGGCTTTTACTCAGGTTTTACTCTTCTAAGTGTTGTGGACATTGGAGTTAAGTGTATATTTATATTCCACCGTGAATACCCAGCTGTCAGGAAAGAGACAACACGTTTAGCATCCAAAATGGCCTGGATGCACTGACGGGATTACACGAAATGAAATTCAAATAAGATAGATACAAAAAAATTACACTTAGGAGAGGAAAAATAAATTCTATAAAAACTAAATAGGAAAGTGCTGGGGAGAAAATTACAGGAGA
This sequence comes from Mastomys coucha, assembly GCF_008632895.1. Taxonomy (NCBI): domain Eukaryota; kingdom Metazoa; phylum Chordata; class Mammalia; order Rodentia; family Muridae; genus Mastomys; species Mastomys coucha. Next base: position 31,918,697 of record NW_022196911.1, read on the forward strand.
AAATCAAATAACCTGGGGCTAAAAGAAGACCACACAGTGAACGCACATTGGGGGCTAGGACTGACTACAGAGCAGGCAAGGGACTCAGGCAGTCACAGGTATGTGAGACCGAGGTGGAGTGGTCAAGGAGAAATGTGTTCTTCTCACCCCTGGGGCTGCCTCTAGAACTCCTGGAATGGGTTTGGATGCTACAACTGGATTCAGGTCCTGATGGGCAGAGATGAGCACACAGGGCTTACAAAGTTCAGCTTGATTTCTGAACAGGTGCGGGAAGTGCTTTACTCACCCAGTTCAGGGGAAGACAGAGAAGGCTATCTGTTAAGCACCCACAAAAAATGTAGCATTTATGCAGAAAAGGACACCGTGGTTTTACTCTTTTGATATTTATAATTTACACTCATGTTTTGTTTCACATCAGATAAAATGCTTTGACACTCAGGGTCTTCGTCAATGGAGGCAGTAACCTCAATTCCACAGCGCAACACAGCAATTGTGCATTTGCTGTCCACTGTGGGACAATGCGTGGTAGTAGGCAAGGGGGACTAGGCTGAGAAGAGACCCTTGGGTCACAAAAGCCCTCAGAGGCCCAGGCTCCTTCCAGGGGCCTCATTCGCTTGCAGGTCCTTTATCTGAATTCTCAGCAGCCCTGATGCTGGTATGTAAAGAAACAGAATGTAGGGTCTCGACCAAAGATTTATTTACCATATATGGAAGTGATGTGTTCAGTCTCTAAAGTACTTTCTACTAGTAGAATGTAGACATATGGCTAGCCAGACCTAAAGTCAAGTGGCCTGAAACTATAACCCAGCTGTCTGTCTCCCTAAGAGAAAGGCTGAATGCTTTGGTGAGCATTACAAGGAGCTTTCCATCTACCCTGTGTACTTCTACACCCATGCTGACTGTCCCCAGTTTAAACATACAGGGCACATTGTAAACATACAAGGTACACATATGTAGCAAATGCTAATCATTTGATGATAGAATAGGTACACATATTTTCTCTGCCTTACTTTCCGTCCTCCTCACTTCTCACCATCTCTCCTTCTCCCTCACTCTGACACCACAGGTTTTCAGAGCCATAGCTTCTTACAGCAGTGATTCTCAAAAACAGAAAGCAAGGAAGACAGATCTAAATATGCTTTTATATTTCCTCTTATTCTTTATTTTAATGAGACCAGACAGCAGGATGTCATATTCATCTCAGATCAACTCACTCATAATTGAAGAGAAGATTGACTTGTCCACCCAGACCTGGACTACATATCAGCATGTCATAAACTGAAATACAGAATAACAGCAAGGACATCCTAATCATACACAGAGGACCAGAAAGCTTTGGGCATTGCAGGTTTCTTGACACTGAGAAGAACTGTTGATAACATTCTGATTTTGGTGAGTCTCTGGATACTATTTTCCTAGGTGTCTGGGATCTCTCCTTACAAGCCATTGCTACAACTGAGGCAGGCTCAAGGACATTGAAGAGACCACAGTTCTGTCAGTCTCTAGACATCTTTGGTCTATCCCGGCAACTGACACCACAGCTTCATGGATCATGGCAGTGAGATTGCTTGAGATCCTAGGTAGCATTCAGTATTAGGTTCTAGGGCTCTTCAACATTGATTTCACACTAAAGTGTATGTTGTTGTTATTAGTGCTTCCTTAAACCACTTTGCTGAGGTATGAAGACATGTAATAAATACAGCAAAAAGGCTGTGTTTATTTAATGTACACAACTTGATGAGTTTGGAAATGGGTCTACACTGTGAAACTATCACTACAATCAATACTATAAACATATTGGCAGCAATTTCTTGGATATGGCCCCAAAAGCATAGGCAATAAAAGCAAAAAAAAAAAAATAGACAAGTTGAATGTATCAAGTTAGCAAGCTTTGGCACAGCAAAGAAAGCAATCAACACAATGAAAATGCCGTCTAAGAAATGGAGGTAATGCTTATAAGACATGCGACTGATAAAGGCTTTATATATCAAAACATACAAGCAAGACCCACAATTCAATAGCAAAGCAAATCTTAATGTACTGATGAAGAAATGGGCAAGTGCACAAAAGAAAGAGATGCTTGCCCAGAGAAGACTCAAGAATTCAAGGCAGGCACACAAAAAGGGGCCCCAAATCACCAATCCACCAGAGAGATATAAATAGAAACCACAATGAGATGTCACTGTTAACTTTTTTTTGTAGTAACTTTTTTTTTAAGGGAAAATTTAGAGGAAGCTATGAAAAAGAGAGAACCTTCATAAACTGTGGTTAAAAATATAAACTTGCAATTCTCAAACACTTAACATAGAGCTGCTTCATGATACAGTGACCTACCTCTGTGAATGCATTCAGAGGGGTTCACATCAGGTTTTTAAGGAGGTGTCTGTACCTCTGTGCTCACTAAATGCCCATGAATGGAAAAGGAATAGGGTGCAGGCTTCCATGGAATATTATCCAGTCACAGAAGGAAGAATTATGTCAGGTATGGCAGCTTGGATGAACCCAAGCATTATATTAATATATTCCAGAAATAGAAGTACAAATAGTACAGGGCCCATCTCATAAACTATGTCAAAAGTAGTCATGGTCCTAGAAGCTGAGTGAGTAGGATCAGGACACAGTGAGAAACAGAAGGATGCTGATGAAGAAGACACTATTTCAAGTTGTGAAGCCTGGTACTTTTTAATAACAGCTTTTTGCATTAGATCCAAGATACCTCTCTGTGTACATGAAGAGAAGCCCATGGGGAACTTCCTGAATAGGACAGACTAAGTTCTAGTTGAGCGCTAAGGCCATCCATACCTTCCCTCCCACTGTAGCTAATAAGCAAAGCTCTACAGTCCAACTGCTCTGAGCGTTATGTCCAGAAGTGAATTTTGGAAGCAGACAAGATATTGGGAGGATGCCAACCTCAGAAAAGGGCATGAACATAGACTGAAGCTCTATCCAGAACAGTCAAAGAAATAAGTCAAACATACTCAGCTTTATTTATCCCTCTTTTTCTCTATTTTTAAATGATAATATTACAGAAGTCAAGGCCATGGTCTTAATAATTATTCTAACTGTCCTTCCATTCAATAGTTGTCTATTGATATTAAATGATTGATCACCTACTATGTGCTCTACAGTATTCCACACCTATGCCCACAGAATTATGACCACCACATTCGCTTTAGAAGGTGAATGTGGGCTCAAGTTTTTCTTTTTTACACTTGCTATGAAAGTAGTTCATTTTTTTTCTCTCTCACCCTAATGCACAAAAAGCCCAGGGGTAGGCAGAGCACAGCAAGGGTTGGTCTTCTAAGGGTGTGCCTACAAACTCAGAGCAACACATAGCTTGACAGTGAGTGACTTTTACCAGCTTGAAACTGCTCAACTCCCACCATCAACAATGCCTCCCACACAAATGACACAGAGTAAGAATAGACACACCCCAGCCCCATCTCCCTCCCTTCCATTCCCCCATTTTAAACTCATGCTTTGTTTCTGCACTCACAGTGCCACTTGCCTGCATCGAAGCAAAGGCATCATATTTTTTTTTCAGTATCAAGAATCACATCCCAGAGATAACACACACACACAAAATTTAAAGTACTCAAGGCAAAAAGAGCCGATTCTTTCAACCTCCAACAACATGGAAGCAAGAAGCAAAACCAGTTAACCCCCACAAGGTCACTGCAATTCAAAGTCGCTCTAGGCACTTGTTATTCAAAGGCTCCTTTGTCCTTGATTTTGGTGGCCTGTGCTGGCCTCTTTCTTCTTGTCACTGCTGGTCCTGTGCTCAATCATGTGGCACATAATATTGCTATTTAATACTTCTGCTAGAATATATTTTATCTCACTCATTGTGGAGTTGGGTGAGGGCAGAGCACTATTTTATGAGAGGCATTTGCTATGCCCTGCGTGGAATGGCTTCACCTAAAGTACTAATTTCTGGATAGTAGGCTTTGTATGAAATGCATTAGCTAGACCAGATAAGGTTGTTGTACTATGCATAGGTTAAACCTCTCAGAAAACAAAAACGTGGTTAAGTGAAACATGCAGCCAGGATTCCATGCAGAGAAACGACCTGTTGTGACAAACAAGAAGCACTTCTCTGTACAGGGAGGAGCCAGATTGCAGAAGCAACTAATAAGGTGCTTTAGGAGAGTGGATGGAGAAGCGACCCAAGGGCACCTGCTACTGACCCCCAGCATCTCACACTGTAAAGATGTTCAGCTGAGAGGCTAAAAGTTTCAAATGAGAATTCACAACAGGCTTGTTGTCTGAAGTCTATCAACCACATGGTCCTGTGAGTAGGCTGCCTGAGAACTGCCTGGGAATAAGGCTGCACCTTTAAGAGCCTCTCTCTCTTCCTCTGCCAGGGTGCGGCCATTGCTCTCTTCCTCTCTATTCCCTCCATCTCACTTTTTTTTTAAAAATCAGGCTAAGAGCAAGGGATGGGAAGAGAAAATAAAGAACAGCAATTATACAAACCAAAGTACATACTTTGATGGGAAGGAAAAAAAAATCTTTGTCTCTTTTTAATATCTCATTGAACCAAGTGTGTGGGGAGGTACTATTTGTACACCTACAACACAAGCCCTAGACCTAAAGCGCAGGGAACATTTTGGAAGAGGGGGCAGAAAGACTGTAAGAGCCAAGGGACCCAGAAAGCTGTTGTGAGACTGTAACCTATAGATAGGACAAGGCAGCTAGACCCCTGAGATCAATATGGCTGCCTCAATAAGATATGAGCTATACCAAGACTGCTGACAAGCAATGTGGATGGGATAAATCTTACAGGTCTTCAACCTTAGATCAAGAGCTGCAGGCAATTAATGACTGGTGAGAGGGAAAATTAGTCTTCACCAGCAATGATCCCACTGATTGGTTATCCAATACCAAGTGTTCAAGCCCTAAAAAAATACATATATAAAAAGAAACCCTAAAAGGACTTAGCAGGCTATATATACACATCTACCCATTTACATATACATATACATATACACACACAATAATAATAATTCAATAACAAGAGATATTGAGTTTAAGAGGGAGTTGTATGGGTCATGGGAGGTATTGGAGGAAGGACAGGAAGTACAGAGAGCAATATAAATACATTTGGTTAAAAAACTAAGTATACATATATACACACATATATATATTACATAAATACTAAGATACTATTTGTTGTATCACATAGGAAGTTAAAGACAATTCATTCTAAATTAATATACCAAGGAGACTAGACTGACTAGTGTTAATTCAGTGGGTTGCTTGTTGGGCTCTATTCTTTTCTGAAAAACAATTCTGCTTTCGTGTAAAATATATAAAGTGTGACTTCTTCCTTGTTGAAAAAGGAGAGATCATATACAGTTTTTTTTTGACTGAAATTTAAAGTAGTATTTTTAAAACTTTTTAAAATTTTTTTATTTTTATTTTTTGCTATAAACCAGATACTGAATGTGTCTTTCAACAAACATTACACAGGGCTTTCTTTGGACTGGACATTTCTGGAAAAAAATTTAAAAATGTACCAAACCTTTGTGGTGTATGCGTGGTTATGAGAAGGCTAACAGGCCTGTCTGACTGGGTGTGCACATCTGTCTACACTTAAGGTTGTCTGGATTAGAGAGTACAGAAACAAGAAGAAATGGAGAATACGGGAGAAAGAATGAGAGCCAGATGGCAGTGTGTGATGAGTTTGGAAGAAAATAGGCGTTCCTCTAAAGCATGTACTACCCAACAGATCCACACTGTGGAGAACGTAGACACTGCCTCAATGGGAAATTCACTGAATGACCTGTCCTGTAGACAGAGGGAGTGCTCCCACCAGGATACATCAGTACAGAAACAAATACCTTGTCAAGCCAGAGATGGCTGCTAGAAATGGGTAATAGAGCAGGCAGGGGCAGGGGGCAGAACTTTCTAGAAGAATGACACACTAAAGGCCAAGCTGTTCTGCCTGGGGTTTGGTTATTCACAGGTAGTTCTGGTGCGATTTCCTCCCTGTAACTGAGTGACCAGGCCGGCTGTGTAAGTTGTCTGCCTGTGAAACAGCCTACCTTGCCACCATCTACTCCAGCTGGTACTGGGATCTGCTACTCATTTCCTCTTCCTCCTTGTTTGATGGATAAGGACAGGTTAATTTATAAGAAGCATTTACTCTGGCCCAAAGGGGGAGTATGAGACATACACACCTTTCTTTGGTGTTTCAGGGCCCTTCGTTTTCTACAGAAAACAACAACAACAACAAAAGACAAAATCCCGGCCTTTCCCAGCTCATTTTAAGGATGGAGGATACATCTTACGGTTCTCTGTTACTGTTGCCATCTTCCAAGTGGTGTGAAATTCCTCAAACTGAATAACCTAATGAGGTAATTAAAGTGAGATACACAGATACTCACCAAAACCAACATTCTCTGGGAAGAAATTATATATATATGAATTAACATTTTAAGAAACAAGTTTACCTTTAGTTCTTTGAGTATATTATAACATATGCACAAGTTGTCACCAACAAAGGTCACTTGAAAAATTACCAGCTAGCATTAAGATAAGAAAATGTATATAGGGAGATCCTTGTCCAGGGTGCAGCAGAGAATAATGTAATATGATGACGATGGTGATGATGATGATGATGATGATGATGATGATGATGATGGTGATGATGATGATGGTGATGATAGATAGATAGACAGACAGACAGCAAGATAGATATAACTAGTGTCCACTAAGAACCAAAGACGTGCCAAATATTTTATGTACATATCAACTTAGGGAGCCGTCAGAGCTCTCTTTGAGCTTTAAAACAATTATTTAATTAGATACTATTTGTCTAAAATTAATTAAATAATATTTATTATTTAAATCTCATTCTTATTTTTAAAAGTAGCGTGTAAAAGCCAGAGCTCAGCTTCCTTGGCCTGAGCCTCATATGCAAAATTACGGGGAGCAAAGCCAAAGGGTTTCCCATTCTTCATGCCAGAACTACAAGATTTTCGATTTTCACTCTTAGTCATTGGAACATGGCAGTACACAACGCAAGAGTAAGTATTTGCTCCCCTGGGCTGACGTCATGCAGCATAACTTAAACCTTGTAGCTGAAAACATGTTAACAGGGGCCGGTTGTCATATAGCTGCCTCTGAACTGTTTACTTCAGAGCATCCATAGCTCCGTGCTCACACGGCTTCAGCCAAGCAGGAGCCTCATTTAACTATGACTTTGCAACTTAAGCAAAACCCTACATCCTGGCGGGGAGGGTGGATGGAAAGATGTAATGACGAGGAAAAAGTACACACAGCGACTGGAAACAGAAATTACATCTTGCTTAGGTCTGCCACGTTTCTTCTGTACGTTTTTTCTAGCATCTGTTGTTTAGAAAGCGCTACCGGTCACACTGATAAAATGTGCCAGTTGCGTCATTTCTAACATAAGTATTTTTTTACCTGAATAATTTCTGTTTTTTTTCTTTTGAAATGAAAATTAATTTACACACTAATCTTCCTGGAGTTCCAACACACTCCCCCTACCCCCGAAGCTAAGACAGAGGCTGCTCCCCGAAGCTAAGACAGAAACTGTTCAGCGTCGTCAGCCTAAATCAAGTACTCTTTCTAAGAGACAATTTTATTTTTCTGGCGTATTCTGAACCAACAGGATGGATAAGGGTCCTGAGCAGAGAATCAATGTGCATTCTGATGGAATCTGTTGATTTTGCATTTAAAATGTATCCCCTCAAGATGGGCTGAACTGTGAGAGCCACTGTCAAAGTGTTAATAGGACCAAATCATTAATGGCTGTCTTTGAGCTGCCTATGCAGACTCATTTCATATTAAACCAGGCTCACACAGCTATGCAGGCTTAATCAGCTTGCTTCTCAGCCCCTGAGACTTACTGGGGCAGAGTGAGCCCGAGAGTAGCAAAAAAACCAAAGAAGGCCTCTTCATGGGGGAGGCTCTGAGTGATATCCCAGCTCTATGCTTTCTTAGCTACATTAAGCTTGAATCAAATCACCAAATTGTAGTATTCCCCAGGAGTGGGAACCTAGTATCAATCTTGGATATAGGCCTATTGCTCTTTTGCACGTTTGAAGCCACTGTGCTTGTTATAAATTGTATGAACAGTACCTTATGGAGTGGTACGGGGTACAACACAAACGTGGAAGACCTAAGTGTTGCTGGCTGTTCGGCTGACTGTTTCTGCACTGCTCCGACCCTTTCCTAACACGGAGTAAGTACCCAGAGAATTACAGCTCTCACGGATTCTATCTTAATATACATCACACATGGCCTCTGCCTTTACACTCCAATTTTTAAAACTATCTTAAGAAAGTACTTTACGAGAGCGCTTTCTGTTTCATCTGATTTTTCCATCAAGGGCGTGATGGAATTTTGTAAATGTTTTCGGCTAAGTGCTCTCTACTTCTGTACTATCTGTTCAGAAAACGAAGTGCCTTGGAAATTCTGTTCTGTTTCCACACTTACTACATTTGTGAAGAACTGGAGATGTCCTTAGAAGCACTGGGTGAGATTCTCTCCTAACCTTCAACACCTTCTTGCACTTACAAGCAGTGTGTTCAGAGCTAGGCAGAACTAACTCTGCCCAGGTCGGTACCTCACATTTTTGTGGCTATGTGATTTTCCCAAGCTAGTTAATCTCATAAGCCTTAGGTTTTCAAACTTGTATATTTGAGATAATGATAATTTCTACCACAGAGCAGCGTTGGAGTGAGCAGGGTTATGCTGAATAGCAAACATATTCAGCAAAAGCTTAGCTTGGGTGGCTGTAAACCAATCCTCACGACACACTTCCCTTGACTGCTTGTCGGCTCTCTCATCCCACTGGCTGGAGGATGCTGGATTCAGAAGCCCACTTAAGCTGCAAGCCATGCACAAGAATGTTGCCCCATGAACCCAGCAGGGTTCAGAATTCTTAGAAAGATAATCAGCGGGGCATTGTTCTGCTTCTATCTTTGCTAGTGGAGAGACCTGCTCAGCATATTTATGCTGCAAAACCTAGCTGCATCATCTATAAAGGAAGGCAGCTAGATGGAGTGTGTGTTTCCAAGACATGATTCTTGGATGCCAAAATAAGGTAAAATAAGCAGACGACTGGGATTCCCGCTTTATTTTTAACTCGCTCCTTTATTTTCGGTGTCAAGCGACTGAGCACCCTGCTTGCTATTCACTGTGCACTCCGCTGGTATGCAATGACCTGCCCCTTACCTTGGAGATTCCAAGATCCCTAGTAGAGGTGTGAGCCTGCAGAGAGCAACCTCATGAACAAGCCTGTGCAAGGATGGCAGCTGGGCTCCGACACAGCTGCTGGGTGGTTAACAGGTGGCTAATGTGTAGCTACCACAGGAAAAGGCTGACTCGCATCCTAGGTGTGAGAAAGAGGGTGGCCTGAAGCATCACCACACTGCTTTACAACAGTGCACAATTTCACGATTGAAAACCTATGGACTGCTTATTTTCAGATGGTAGCCATTTGATATTTTTCCCATTCTGGGTAAATTAAAATGCCAGAAAGCAAAACCACACACAAAGAAGATTACTGTGACTGTGAGTTTAGAGGAGACACCCCAAAATTCTACTTAGAACAGCATCCCAGTGTTTGTGCCACGATATCTCTTGGAGCTTTGACTTCAAAGACTGGCCATATCTTCCATCTCTGGATTTGAAACATTTCAAAACTTAGGTCAAATTTTCATAGACACATGCGTTTGTTTTCATTAACCACAGCTCAAACTGTGATGGTGTGTACTATTTCCTCCAGATTTACATCTCTAAGTATAGAATTCATCCTTAGCTTTGAGGATTGACAGTTTTAAAAAGTTAATTTATTAATTCTTTTACAAGAATATCTCTGGGGCTGGTGAGATGGCTCAGTGGCACAAAAGCTTGCTATCCACGCTGGAAAACCTGAGCAATCCAAATTTCCAGGAACCATGTGAAAAAAGAAAAAAGAAACAAACTCAGTAGTGGATGTATCTGTAATCCTAGCACTCCTCATCCGCTCCCCCCCACCCCCACCCCACTACCATGGATCCCAGAAGCTCATGGCTAGCTAGGCTGCCATATTCAGCAATGAACAAGAGAGAGCCTGTTTCAAACAAGGCAACCAGTGAAAACTGACACCCAAGGTTGGTCTCCAATTTCTACAAGCACATCCTGGCTGTCAAGCATCTGGGAGTGGATGTGTGTGTGCACACTCATAGTAAGCACATGCACAAAGCAACACACACACCCCCACACACATAGAAGAACAACACTCTGGAAGCTCTTCTCTGTTTACCGTTTTGTCAAGTGTTTGGGAAGAACAAGTAAGCAAACCCCCATCAGATGACGTGTAGAGCACAAGTCCACTGAGACTGTCTGAGGGCTGTGCAGGCAGAGATGTGCAATCTCTCTTGGGAACTGAGAGATTATTTCTAGAAGGCTGTGGATACAAATATTCTGGAACAGAAATAGAAGAGTGGCTAAAGCTGATAGGGAACCATCCTGATTCCGTGGAAGGAATGTCAAATCAGTGTGAGCAGGGATGCACAGAGGATGAGGGACTGGGCATGGGGGACAGGGAAAAAGGAGAGAGGGAGAGGGAGGCAGGGAGAGAGCGGGGGATATGGTCATATAAAAATAACAAGAGGCAAATCCAAAACCCAAAGCAACAGTATAGTAACTTTTCATATATGGGAAATTACTGTACACAGAGACTATCTGGGAAGGCTGATCAGATCTGAACACAAGACAGATTTGTCCAGTGACAGAAGGGAAGATGAGAAGCTGCTCTCTATGGTATTTGAAGATAGTTTTAATGTGTTGTCAAGAGCATAAGGAAGTATTGAACCCCAGATAAAAGCAAAGTTTACTCATACAGGGAAGCCAAACATAGTAGCTAAGGATAGACAACAGAACTAGCTATAGAGGTATGATAAATGGCTTAAATGATTATGTGTGGTTCAAATCTATTTATTAACACATGGCACTGTCCACATCCCATGATAAGTGCTAGAAACACAGCAATGGACAAACCAGCATACGCTCAAGGAGCTTATGCTTCGTGTGCATGTTGTTAGAAGTTCTGAGGAGACTCAATGGAAGAGTGAAGCACAGAGCAAAAGGTTCACATCAGATGAGCCAGTTCTAAGAACAGCCACTGGGAGAGTAACTGTATGGAAGAGGGATCCGCATTGAATGTTAAAACACAAGAAGGAGAAAGAAATTATTCTGAATCTGAGCTGGTGATTTGGCTGTAATATCTGTCACCCCATCGCTGACCATGAATGATCTTATCCTTGGGGAACGCTGGGAAAGAGGATGGCATTTTGGGATGTCATAATTGGGGTTAGTGGTAGTGCTACTGCTATCCAAAGGAATAGAGAGTAGAAATTCTGCAAAACATTCTACAATGTACAAGTTGGCTTGCAATCACCAAAAGGCAATAGTGCCAGCGTTGAAGGACTGAGGAGCAGGAAGGGTAAACTCTCCTTATAACTCAGGTGAGTAAGGAGGAAGACAAAGTTGGAGAAATTAAGCTACTTAGTCCCAGGCAGGTAGTGTATACTGAGTGGATACACTGAGTAAGGGGAGGTTACATTTCCTAAGCAGAGAAGAGCTAGATAACCATTTCATTCCTCTACACAGAAAGACAGAGAGTTTAAAAGCCACACACTGTTTATTTCTTCCCCTTTCCATCACATACTCTAGAATCGGAGTTGGATGCCAGTCACTAAAATGGCAGAAAGAAAACTTGGATATAGAGTGACTATAGTGTGTACAGTCAGTACTAACAGAATCTCTGTAAGCAAAGGGTAATGGGCCATTTTAACCTAGGAATTAGAGTTATATCCCTTCTCAGAGACTGTTGGAGGTTGTAGAAGGGGAGCACAGTTACTCATAAACCCTTGCCAAAGACTGGTCCTTGCCTGACTGATCCTCCTCTACTGGGAGAAGATTGTCCTCTTCCACTGAGCATACATACACATGGAACCATGAGGGAGGAAGGGGATTCCTGCTTAGCCATCCAGGTCAGCAGAATGAATCAACCCTGGCAATCAAGGAGGTGACAGATGTTGCAGCCATATCACCTTTCCCCACCCCCCTCATTTATTTTTTTAGTCCAGTCCCTTTTGAAAAAATATACCCCAATCATTTTGTAGGCTCCTTTCTCACTTGCTGATTTAAAAAAATTTTTTATCAAGTTCTTTCTTATAAAGACAGAGAAGCTGTCTACTTTGAATAAAAACAAGTATGATAGCTTTTGATCCTCCAGAAAGACTGTGCTAAATAGCCCAAGAAAATGTGTGATTGATCTTCTGGGTGAATCAAAAGGAGCTAACTTTAGAGGTCCCTACACAGTTGTGTTTAACACCCTACTGTTCATGGTGGCCAAACTGTGGAATCAGCCCAGGTCCCCAGCATTGGCTGAGTGGACATATAAAAGCTGGCACATATACACAGTGGAGTACTACTCAGGTGTAAAGAAAAATAAAATTTCATCTTTCACAGGCAACTGGAAGGAACTGAGTTCATCAGGGTATGCAACTTAAGCCAGTCTTGCAAAGAGAGACATCCTATGTTTTCCAGCATTTGATGAATTTGGGTGGGAATAAAACAGTATGAAAATAACTGGGAGAATCTTAGGGTCATAGAGCGGGAAGAAGAGAGGGGGAAAGAAGGATGGGGAAGTCTGAGGAGTGATTGAAACCAATTCACATTGCATGCATGTGCTGTAATGTCATGATGAAAGCCAGTTCTCTGCATGCTTCATATACACTACAAGACAAACTATCCAAACTGAAAAGATGGTGGCAGGAGATGCTAAGTGAGATGCTCTGATGGTTAGAGGAGAGAAGCTCTTACTACCGCCCTGCATTTCAAGACTCAAGTTGTAGCCTTATTTTGCTGGGGTTTTCGCACCTTGTCTGGCTCTGATGTGAGTGGGAGGGAGGCTGGGGAATTGGTGCGCTGAGCTGGGGCTCTTTGTGTTTTCTCATCAGTCTTAGGAGTTGTAGTGAAACAGCGTGAGCTAATTTTGTTTTCAAACTTATGGAACAGACTTTCCAGGAAGAAAACCGAGAGACACATGGAGACATCGCTTGTCCCAGAACACCAGTCATGTGAATATTCCTGGCAAGAATTTGGCTGTTCAAGTGTCATTGGATTCTTCATTTTTCTAAATCCCCTTTTGTTTTACATTACTCCCCGACATGGAGAACACATTCAGTCACAAACTCAACAATTCTCTTTGTTTGTTTTTCAGTGGAAGGAATATAGCACAATGTGGTTATGTTCTAGTTAATCATTGTTGCCCAGGTCAAGGATGAACTGAAAAGCTCTCCCTCAACTCAGCTAAATCATCTTCAGCTTTAAAGGGTCATTGTGAAAAGTCTGTCAGAAGAGTTACTTCTTGGGGGTAGTCAGCCAACTGGTCCAACAATCATGCTTCTACAAACAGGAGTTAAATCTGATTTTATATCTTTTAATGATTGAAAACCATGAAAAAAACATTTCACAACATTCAAAATGATATGAAACACACATTTTGATATGCATTTATAAAAAAAAAAAAAAAAAAAAACAACAGGGTTTGTGGAACCACACCCAGGACATCCCTCTTTTCTATTGGTGCTTTAGGGTTCCTGTGGCGGTCGGGGAAATTATATGACTCGCAAAGCTTATTAAAGTGTTTATTTTCTGGACCACTATAGGAAAGGCTATGACATCCTAAATTATTTAATGTTGCCTATAGACACAGGTACTCTGCTTAAAACCCTTTACGGTACCTATGGTATACGCCTAGGATACATTTCCACACTTTGGAAAATTCTGTTCCATGAAAGAGGATGTCTAAAGGGGGAGGAGGATGTGAGATCCTCTGAAAAGGCAACAAAGCTTTAGAGACACCACTAGCCCAATGGAAAATAACTATATCAGAAGCAAGCACAGATGAATCTTGTACAGTGCATATGAAGATACTTGCAAAGGCCTCTTAATTCATAGCTTATCTGAAATGCCAACAGAGGTATGTTTGTTGGATGTTGTCGCTTGTAGTAAGTGAAGTGTAAAAGAACAGGCTTTCTGTGTACTTGGGACGATCCCTCCCCCCCTTTCTTTCTTGCATGTAAACATTAAAAAATCCCTTCTGACGAACAATGTGATTATACAGTCCAGATTCAGAGAGCATCTATAGTTAGTTTCACTTAATGCACTTACCAGGACTAATGACAACTATTCATGCATACCCAGAGATTAAGAGCTGGGACTCAATTCTCAAAAGTCTGAGAGGGAAGAGAAATGATTAGCAGGCCTTCTGCACCAACAAGGCTACATCCACTAAGCTCATTTAAAAGACAACACAGCAAGGAAGCAAAGCAAAGCCATGACAGAGTGAATAGGCTCATCATGGAGGCATCTCCCATGAAAACAAGTCTCCGTTAATTGTTATGTAAAAGCAGTCAGGAGCGTAATTTGCAACTAATTTGTCAAAGGCAGGCACTGAAAATACAGCTGAATCACCTCCAGTTCTGGGGAAAGGGATTCTCTTCCACCTTGAATGGCAGCTCGGGACACAGGCTATGCGTGAGAATCACCTGAGGAGCTTTATTATGATCACGGCTTTAATTGTGTGTCTTTACAGGTGATGACTGTACCCATGCATGTAATATGTCATGATCAAATCAGGGTAGTTAGTGTTTGCATCTCTTTTGACAATTGGTTTTGAAATTTGGGCTAATATGTGTTCATTGCACATAGTTATGGGCTCCCAGAAGGAATGATACTGTATCATTTGCATCAAAATGAATATTACTAGAAGGCACCTTAAATAAAATAGGATGCAGCAGCAAAGTTAAACACAACATTGTCTCCCGCTCTCTCTGAGACTGTAACACAGCTAACAGAAGAGCAGGAGAATATAGAGCCAAGCTTAAGAGGGGTAGTGGGGAGCTGGGAGCATAGAGAACATGGGCTTTTTGGAAGCCTAAATTCCAGGCCATAGTCCTGTCAATCCACAAGATCAGTGGCTTTGGAAAGAGTCCTTGGTGTATTTGCCCAGGAATTGAGGGAAACAGGAACTGATGTCCCACTAGGTAGACAAGCTCAACCTTGAACCCCAATTCCTCTTGCTACAGTGTCTCAGGTGCTAAGACTGCCAGCAGGCACTGCTACATCAGGCTACCGATACATATACATAAAATGTATATTTTATGGATCTCTGTAAATTTACTAGTGGGACCTCATAAAAAGAAAATGCTCTGCACAGCTAAAGAAACCATCCATCAAGTGAAGAGGGAGCCTACAGAATGCCAGCTACATATGTGACAGAGGATTAATAGCCAGAGTATATAAAGAACTCTAAGTCAAAAGAGCAAACTACCCATTTAAAAATTGGTTTCTGAATACAAGAGTTTCAAAAAAAGGAATACAAATGATTATGAAATATTTTTTAAAATGTTCTATTTCGTAGCAGCTAGGGGAAATGCCAGGCAGAATGGCAAAGATGGAGAAAATAAACAATTGGAGGAGATTTGGGGGAAAGGGAACCCTCATTCGTTCTTGGTCCAGCTACTCTGGAGCATTAGTGTGGAGAACCCTCAAACATCTCACAATAGATCTACCAGATGATCTGGCTATGCCACTTCTCAGCAGATACGTGCTCAAACCATGCTCATTGCTGAACCATTTACGACAGGTAGGAAACAGTCTAAATGTTCTTCAACTGGCAATAGATAATGGAAATGTGGCCCCTAATGCACTGTGGAAGTTCCAGGTTAATGAATGCAATCAGAAGAGGTTGTAATGAGTGAGGTAATGAGTGAGACAATCGAGCCCCCAGAAGGACAAATCACCCAGATCCTCTCCCATCTGCATTTCTTAGCCCCAAATCTTCATATGTGGATATGCAACCTGAGGTAACTGCAAAACCCAGCAAAGTGAAAAGGGACCATGGGAGTGTGGATCAAGAAACAACAGAGAGGGAGATAGCAGAGTACAAGTGATTTGAAAAAGTCATGAGGAATTATATTATAATCTATTTATCTGAAATTACTTATAGTACATATCAGTCTATAGTACCTATCAGTACATATTTACATGTATAGTTTAAACAAAATTTTTCCTTCTGGACTGACAATGCTCTTACCAAGAACCATATAGACTAACAAAACCCTTAACATCAGACATTGGATTCCTCCCTACCCCCACCTCGTACAGTTTTGGGTGTAGAATTGTGCAAGAGATTCCCAAAATATTACAGGCTATGTAATATTTATGTATAGTGTAATATGTACCTATGTAATATGCAATAGTACATATATTAGCTGCCCTCCACTCCCCCCCTCCCCCCGCGAGATGAAAGTTAAGTCCCTACTGCAAAAGACACCCAGAACTTCAAACACAGGATTTAGATGGTCTCAGCTAGGTCTGACTTAAAATGCTCCTCCCTGGGGACTAGTTTCCATGGCACAGAAAAATGCAGAGAACGCCTTCAAGCAACCAGTCTTTACCCAGCCATGATGCCTATGGACTAAAACATGGGATATACTGGAAGGGTTAGATGAAGGAAAGGGAAGGGGGAAATGATATGATTATATTTTGAATTAAAAGTAATTTAAAAAAGAGTACTTGGTTTGGTGACTCTAGTATTTGGCTTCAGCTGAGGACTGGTACTCTTGCTCTTCCCCTCCCACAAAAGTAGATGCCCAGGTAGCATTGCAATATTTGGCTGGGACAAGAAACCACACTGGCCGTTTAAGAGGAGGTGCGGGAAATAAGGGGATGGAGAGAGAAAGCAGCTTAGAGGCTGAGTTTTCCATATGCCTGGAAATGCTAAAATCCCCACTCAAGGCTTAGGATATATATCTTAAAGGTTTTAGATAGATGGGATTGAAAAAAGGTGCCTTTCATCAATGAATGTCTTCTGCAGCTGTGATTTATTTTTCCATGATTTATTATTATTCTTTTAAATAGTTAGTAGGACTGACTGTGCTAGGAATTTGTGGAATCCCATCTGTTAGCTAAGTCTTTGTGGGGGGGGGGACATCACTCATATTCTGTAAGGAACAGTCCCACCATCAACTATCTCTCCTCTATGGTGATGCCAGAATACTATAACACACATGCCTTGCTGGGCAAAGTCTTTTGGGTAGATGTTAATCTCGGCACTATGGCCTATCTGCATGTCTACTGTTGAATATGGAATTGTCTGGGATACAATTTTTACCACCAATTATTCTGTCACCCCTACCCAAGCTTAATAATCTTCACCTTCATCAACACTATTTTCACAGAAAATTTTTCGAGGAAGGAACACAGAATGTTGGCAAATGACAGCTCTTCAGTCCTCCAATAACTACTCCTCTGCTTATTTATTCCTTAGGAGAGTATTTTTTAAAACTAAGCCAAAATGGAATCAGCCCAACCTTTTAGGGGAAACCCAATCCAATTTTCAGGAGAATCATGTAACTTGATTAAAAATCAGCCATCAGATAGACATGATGGTACATACTTGTAATCTCAGCACTTGAGAGGATGATGTGTTGGAAGCCAGCCTGGGCTACACAGTGAGTTTAAGGTTAGCTTAAAGTATACAGTGAAACATTAACTTGAAAAACTAAATACTGGACTCATAACTTAGTTGTGGAGCATCTACCCAGCATGCACAAGACACTGGGTTCCATTTTCAGGAAAATCAGCCATAAGAGTCCTAGCATTTACCAAGAGTCAATGAAGTTTGGGTGAGAGACTTAAAGTCTATTCTCAGGGGTTTTGTTTGTTTGTTTGTTTCATTTTAAACCTAATACCTTGGCTTAGCCTCTACCAATGTGGATGTTTGGAAGGACAATTTGGAGCAGTGGAATGTTATGTCACTCTTCCCAAAGGTTATGGTATTTTCATTTATTGAGTACCAGGTATACAAACGCCAGCCACACTGTCTCGATTGGTTCTCATGAACTTGGGAGTTGGATAATATCATCCATAATTACTGATGAAACATCTGAGTCTCACAAAGGCTATGTCAATGCCCCATGTCATACTTTAATCAGTGACCATTCTGTGTTTCAGAATCAGAGCTGTCTGACTCCAAAGCTTGGGCTCTCAAATTTCCACTGCACACTGCCAACTTGAAGTGCATAAGCCAACCACGCAGCCCTTTGGGGGACCAGAAGAACCAACGATGGCCTCATTCCCAGCATAAACACATGCAACACTACTGTCCATCTGCCACAATTCCACAGTGGATTGATGCTGTTCAAGAAGAAAGCCCAAAGGCCGTTTGGGCAGTATCTCAGCAGCTCACCACTTTATTTGTTAATCTAATCAATCCATCTTCTTTTGGGGTAGGAGAAGGTGGAAGCACCTGACCGGATAGCTCATTTTCCTACTTTATTGCCTACTGCTTCTGAATAAACTCACTGGTTTCTGCCAGAAGCACATCTCCCAATTGGATGAGCTCTTGAGCTCTGTATTTTGAAAACCTTTGGATATCCAGTTAATGAATAGTTCAAAACATAGGCAGTGCGGCTAATATGGTACAGAGAAATAAAGCTCCATCTCCAGTAATATCCCCCCTGAGATCAATTCCCAAATATCAGTGCAGGTCCTGACTGTGTCCAAATCACCCGAGATGTTAATTAAAAATACAGATTCTTCAGCTTCACCCAAGACAAACTGAATCAGACTATCTCTGGGTGATGATCCGGAAAACTGTGTTACCAACAAAACCCCAGGTAACAGGACAGCACAGCCAGAATTAGGAACTAATTTGCTAAGTTAGAGCGAATGGGGGCAATTGCTCTGGGCCAATTCATTTGACTATTCAATATTTATTGACCTACTACGATTTATTTACCAAGCACTTTTCTAGACCCAGAGTACAAGCAGCGAGAAGGGCACCTGAGGTCTGTCAGAAGTTTACAAAATGGTGAGAAGCCCAGCAATTGGAAGGGAGACAGGTTCCTAGATCAGTTGAGAGAGTTGTATTCCTGGGTGTGAATGAGGGGCTCAGGGTAGAGAAAATTACAAGCTGGGCTAACAGTGAGATTTGTGGTTTGCAGCAAAACTTAGGGTCAGGGAGGCATCCTGTTCACATAAACACTGCTGAAAAGCACCACTGAGAGGCTGGCCTGTCTCAGACTTTAGGAATATTTTTGATATACCACCCACATTCAGCAAGAACAATTAGATTGTTCCCAGAACAAGGACTCTCTCAGTTTATCTTTCCCCAGCCCGTGAGGTTTCTCCATTCATCAACTCCTTGAAAATCCCCATGGGAAACCTCAGATCTGCCTAGCACCAAGAGCCATTGCTTCTCCCTGGTGTGCAGGACAGCCGGTGCTGGGATCATCTTCTGCTAGCCTACAGGGGTACACTCTTCCTAAAACACCAAAAAGTAAGAGACAGTGGTCACTAGGTTCTGAGGAGAAGAGATGGGCCATGAATTAAGACTGGAGATGTGGCAATCATTGTCCATTCCTCTCTGGTCACTCATGTTCCTTTAAAACTAATGTTGGCTGAGTAAGATGGCAGCAGAATGCACAGGTAGATGGTCTGAGGTTTCATTTTGATTATATGATGTTGCCTATTCCTTTTCCTTTAACCTATATAGGAGAACCAAAATGAATAATTTTTATTTGTTATTCGTATGCCTTCTGCTTGTGCTAAAAGTGTTTCCTTTTGTATATGTGTATGTGTTTGTGTGGTGTAAGTATGTTTGCGTAGGCGCATACATGTAGAGGGCAGAGATTAATACCAAGTATCTTCATCATTCTATAAATTTTGATTTTAGTTTTACTTATTCTATTTTATGTTTATGAGCATTTTGCCTGCATGAATGTATGTATGTGTGTATACATATGTCTATGTATGTATGTATGCATGTATGTAGTATGTATGCATGTATGTATACCACATACATACTTGATGCTCTCTTCCTTTCTTCCTTCCTTCCTTCCTTTCTTTTTCTCTCTCTCTTTCTTTCTCTCTTTCTTCCTTTCTTTCTTTCTTTCTTTCTTTCTTTCTTTCTCCCCTTTCTTCCCATTTATCTATCTGTCTGTCTATCTATCTATCTATCTATCTATCTATCTATCTATCATCTCTCTACCATCTATCAATCTATCTATTGATTTATCTAATAATCATTCATCTATCATGATTCTTGCTTTCTTTTTATGTTTTCCATCCATCATTACTATTATAATTTATATTTATCTATAATTACTTACTACTTCATGGTGGCATTCCCCTCTAACTAGCTTCTCTATATGTTAATTTTACACACACATAATTTAAAAGGAGTGTTGGTTTAAGTATGACACATGTAGATACATCACAGGTCTTATTCCAGATGTGCTGAAAGAGCATGGTGCTAAGATAGGAAGATAGGAAGTGTGTTAAATAGCATCTAACTAAACCCCTTTTATTTCAGATGGAGAAGTAGAATCCTAAGAAGGAAACGATGAGGTCACAGTGACATGATTACTTAGTAGAAAATTTGGTGACGGAAGGTGGTGCTTGGTGCTTGGTGCTTGGTGCTTGGTGCTTGCTCAGTGCTCTTTTAGGAAATAGGTTCACCTGTCAACAGCAGAAGCCCTTTTGAATGGAAAGGAATCCAATTTAAAAACAGAGAAACTCTTGACTGCTGTATTTTGTGTTTGAACTCAAAAGAAACAGGGGCAATGGTTATATATTTCTTATTTGTCCTAATTTTTAAGCTATGGACCAACGAAATGCCAACAGATGTCCCTGAACCTTATGTCCATACTTCTTTGTAATAAACAAGATACAACAAACAAAACCCAAGTCAATCAAAAGCAGCAATACGATCATCTATTAGGATAATATTAATTAAGAAAAAATAAATTAAATATTAAATATCATATACCATGAATGGGCATACGTGATATACTCTTCCAAGACCGGCTATGAAGGGGGTTTCTTTTACTCTTATGTCCCACAAGCACACACTCAGAACTGCATGATACCACTGGGCAATCAGAAAACTCTCGCTTCACTAGAGTCCCATGGGGCCCCGCAGTGCTTCACTGATACAAAAATGTCTATGTGGTGGGTGCTTCCATTTTTAAAAAGACATATGGAGATGAATAAAATTCATCTCTCTGTTACCACCTGTGTACAAATTCCTAAGAGCCCTGAAAATACACCTGTTAGGTCTCTTGCTGTGACAACAGAATTCATGGGTGGTCTCTTCTGCTATTCCCATTTTTCTCTACACTTATGCTGGGTTTGGGTTTGGTTAGGCTGCTCTAAGCCAACGATTGAACACGATTGCCCATTTCCACAGGGTGTGGGAAAATCTCCAACAGGCACTCTTGACTTCTAGAAATGCCCACATCCTAATTTTTAAAAGTGTTTTTAGAATTTTCTAAGTTTTTAGAGTGTGCCTTAGTCTGACACGCCTTTCCCATAACTCTCTTCTTCTCTAGACCATTTTGCTCATATGGCTGTAACCTCTGGGGCTGGAGATCCTCCACCATCCTATTTCAGTCTTCACGCATGCCTTTCCAACGAATCTCTCTCATACCTAATTCTGCCTTAAGTTCTGCTTCACAGAGGACCTCAGCATGGACTTACAAAAGTCCAGTTACTGTAAAATAGATAATTCTACCCAGAGTTTAGAATGAGGAGCTAGCCAGGACTTAGATGTGCCCCATTGGTTATAATGGAAAGGGGAAAAAATGTCCTGTCAGCATTTTGTGTAAACTTATGACCACATTTAATCACCCAGAGTGCACCTTCACTGACTACCAGATGTGTCATTAGCCGTTTCTGAAAAACGTGAAATAAAATCACCCAGCCTGAGAATGCTGTGGAATAAGTCAATACTAACAGATGGTGTTTATTTTGCCACTGCCTGTGTTAAAAAATTACCACCTAGTCCCATCAAATCCATTTCTTTAAGGTAGAAGCTTTATGTAAAAACTGCTAGAGAAAATGCAATATTTTATCAGCTGTCATTGAGTTCCTTAAAATATGAGCGCTTGTTTTCATGGTTTTCAGTTTTCTAGGACATGGTGCAATACACAGGAGATGGGTTTGTATAAATCTGACACGATGGAGCACTTTGCCAGCAGCTCTGTCTTGCAACATGCAATCTGTTTTGCTTTTCAAACAAAGTTAGTCCATGAGTTCTTTACGACAGTAGTGCTTTGAGGACGAAGACAGAAATGCTTCAATTAAACACTCTGCCACTGTATATATGGTCCATACCTTGGGGTCCTTTATACACATTGACTACATGCCTTTTTAGTTGGGAACACATAGGAAGTCATCCAAGATGGTGCCACACTAGAATGCCTAAGAACATGGGGGTGAAGTTCACAATTCAGCAACTGAGAAAACTAAAACAAACAAACAAACAAAATACCCAACAACAACAACACCAATAAAAAAAATCCAACAAAGGTCTTATGATACAAACTCTTAATCAAAACACAGGGAGAAGCTCCCCTTAGAAAGATAGTAAGTAAGGGTTGGAGAATGTGGCTCAATGCTACAGTGCTGACAGATAATGAGGTTTAGACGGTATCTAGTGAGGACAGGTTTCTTCTTCCTCAAAAAGGCACTGTTCTAATGAATTGTCCATAGATGACAAATTCTGTCCTCTCATGGAAGAACATCAGAGGGCCAGACCTCCCATAAATCTTTGTACAAAGTAACTTTCCCACTGATGAAGTCTCTCTCTTATTTATTTTATATATGTGAGTACATTGCCACTCTCATCAGACACACCAGAAGAGGGCATCAGATCCCATTACAGAGGGTTGCAAGCCACCACGTGGTTGCTGGGAATTGAACTCAGGACCTCTGGAAGAGCAGCTAGTGGTCTTCACTGCTGAGCCATCTCTCTAGCCCAACTAAAGACCTCTTGAAAGATCATCTATTCCTGAAATGTGGCCATACTATGGGTAGAGATAAGCTGTGTCCAAATAAGTAAGTAAAAGTAAGTAAGTAAGTAAGTAAATAGGTGTGAGGTCCCCTGCTCTGTTACAAAGGAGAATAGTGCACAGAGTAGAATCTTAAGCCATGCCATGTGGGAATGAAGGAAGGCTCCCTTCCTCAGGCTGACTATATTTACAGTCCCACTGAAGCCAATTCTGCTAACTGTGTCCCCAGTTTATAGAGGATTACGCGTTCAGTGTCTTTCCCAGTGCCTGGCATACAGGGAGTGTTATGTGAATATTATTATTTTAAATTGTATCATGTATTATTGTAGAGAAAGCCCTCAGAGCACTTTTCTCACAGTGTTCACAGTGAGTCTTGCTAAATGGTAAAATTGCAGGCAATTTTCAGTGGTTATTTTTTTTTCTTGGCTTATTTGTTTATTCTGATGTTTCCAACACATTGAAAAATGTACCATATGAAAAGAGGGGAAGAGGAGAAGAAGGAGGAAAAAAAATCACGTATTTTTGCGGTGCTTGATTTTACTGCTATAAATAGTACATAATTGGATGGATAAAATTTATTTTTTTTCATTTTATGCTCAAAGTATCTTAATCATTTAGCATTTCTCTCAAAACACCTCAGCAGAAACATCTGTGAAGTCCTGATCCCAATACCGGGACACAAGTGAACCTGACTGTATATCAATCAGTGAGAAGCTAGAATGAAGTACAAACACTCAGAACATGGAAAAATAGATAAAAAATGATAAACGAGCTGTGGAATGATTGTGCCCCATTCTGTTCATTTTTCTTCCCCTTCAAAATGCAGTGGGCTCCACAGAAAGCTCACCAAGGTATGTAGGCCCTCATATGCAAATGGGACAGTTGGAACACAGCCTCCATTTTGCTTAACAATAACTGGAATGAAACAAGCTATTTCTAGGCAGCCTCTGGTAGGCCTTGAGGCAATTTCCAATGATTATCAGAGACCATATCATGAAAGGTCAGCAGAACTCGCCACACACATGTCCTAGACATGCTTTCTAAGGGACACCCACTTGATCACATGTTTTAAAAACCTGACAGCAGACTTATCGATCAGTAGGAGCCTACCTGGTGAGGAGGCTAGGACCACTCTGGACTGTGCTGCTTTCTTTCACCCTGTATTTCAACATATAACTGAAGAATAGCAAGTGGGACTATAAAGTGAGGAGACTTCCTCCTTCCGTGAGGTTCTGTCATCTTCAATGTCTACATCATGGGCTGCTCTTGTGGTTCCAGGTGGTCCAGTAAAGCTATTGTGTTGCCTTCATCCTCTCTTATTGTTTTAAATCACACACAGTCAGGTGGACCCTTATGAAAATTCCAGAACACTTCTTCTGAACACTTTCTGATTCC
Source organism: Mastomys coucha (assembly GCF_008632895.1). NCBI lineage: Eukaryota > Metazoa > Chordata > Mammalia > Rodentia > Muridae > Mastomys > Mastomys coucha. The sequence continues at coordinate 31,942,981 of NW_022196911.1, forward strand.
TGTAAGACTGACCCTTGTGATAGTGAATGACGTTACCATAGAAACTCATCTGGCCCCACTCAGGCTGAGACCTACCTGCCTTCTTACTTTGTAAACATATTTCCATTTAAACGTCCTCGCTGAATCTAAGAGGCTGGTGCTGGTAGTACCTAGAGGAAGGATGTCTTCCAGGCAAACACATGGCAACCCTCGGAGCTGCCTGTGAGGAAACAGATTTCAACAAATGTGCTCCAGCTCTTTCCAATACTTCAGTCAGGAGGATGTGCACCACTATTTACCTGAGATAGATGACTTCCCCATCCCTCATCTAATGTACTAAGGATAGGGAAAGTCTGAGCCTCTGTCTGAAATGATCTTTTTTGCCACTGAGCATGAATATGCCTTCCTTGCTCATTCGAAAATGCAAGGGCGGACTTTCTCATGTGCACGTGCTCCATGCATCTCACACAGAAAGAAGTCTTTAGCTGTGGGATGCAGAATGGAACATGGTGAATACTAATAAGTAATCAATAAGGTCCAAGTCCTGTGATGTGTCAGGCCCTAAGAGCTTTAATAATGCATTGTTGTATCAAATCGTTAAACCATCCTTATGGGAAACATCCTTTGAGTTATTTGCATCTTACAGAAGAGGAAATTGAGGGTACAAGAAGACAACTTGTTAGAGATGATGTCACTAATCAGGTCCATGCTCGACTGGAACTCATGTTATCTAGAGAGGCAAAATGGCAATTATCTGACTATATGAGCTGATAACCAAGTATAATCCTTCTGAGAAAGCCTGTGGTTCATCTGGCCCTGGTGTAGTGGTCTTTCTATTCCTTCAACCATCTTTAAAAGCAAAATGTGGCTTGGCAGCTGAAATGAAGATGTAGCCCATTTTTTTTGACACAGCTTATATTTTATTCCCTTTCCATAGTAGGGCTACATTTCTGGAATAGATGCTGGTCTTTAGGTCATGAGGGTCCCAACCTCACAAATGGACAAGTTACTTTGTACAAAGATTGATATGAGGTCTGGAGTCCCCTCCGGCCTTCTGAGGACAGACTTCATTGTCAGGAGATTGATTAGAACAGTGCCTATTTTGAGGAAGATGAAACCTGCTCTCACTAGATACCTGACAAACCTTGATATTTGCCAAAATCTCAATTATAAATCTCCCAGCTCAAAAGAAAATTGATGTATTTTTTTTTTGTTTAAAAATTATTGGGTATATGGTACTTTCTTATAGTAGCACTAGCACACAAAGACATCTGTCTATCCTAGGTTGCTGCTATTACACATTTGTGTTCAGCACTCTTTCGATTAATAAGGAGATTTATGACCCCCAAAGTCCTTTTCATTTTCACAATGTTTTTGTTAGCAGTGGCAAGAGGTAGCAGCTCATAACATGTAAGAGTGAAAATTTCCTGAACAAGAATACCTGATACACCAATGAATCCACAGCACCTACCACTGAGATTCGAAATATACATTTCTTATTCACAGCACTTGAAAGATCATGGGAGGTGCTCCTTTGGAAAGCATGCGACTGATTGGAAAGAGGCAGGGAAACGAAGAGGGAAGGGGTAGGTTGTGGGAGGGGAAAAGCTTATTGCTTGGGTTATTGGTGAGTTGATCCAAGACAGCATGTGGCAACTTCGAGTTCGATGTGTTTGTGGTGTGAACCAGGAGGGCAGAGCTTGTTTTGAAAGAAAAGGAAGAGACATCTTCTAATTTGTACAGAGGTTTTATCTTCTCCCTTAACTACACATTTGAGTTACCTTTCAAAAGTATACTTATATTCTGTGGTTCAGCCATCCCACAAGTCTCTCCTCATGGTATTTCCTGCAGTGATAAAGTTTGAGAGCAATGAGAAGGGATGCTTATCCATTCATGACTATCTGCTCTCTAGGAACCCCTCAGAGGCTCTTCTTAAAATATCACTCTACTATCAAAGCCACCAAAACCACCTTAAACACAAATTGAAGGCTGGAGGTCTAGATGCCACAAGATCTTTCATTTGGGCTCAAATTTGGCCTTTCCATTAGAAAGCCATGCATCCTTAGGCTAACAGCTTTGGTTCTGTATTTCACAGATTTTTCCATCAATAATTTAATGATGCTGTTTGAACCTAGATATCTCTTACCAATATTTGTGAATCAACTGAATTAATACACGTAAAGAAACTCTCCATAGTAGATGTTCTTTTCAGGCAAGCAGTTTCTTCATAACAACAATTATAACAACTACTGTCATTCTCAGTGAGAAGAGGACTTCTTAGAATAGAAGAAATAATTTGATGTTTATAAAAAAAGCATATTCTATGGTATACTTTATATAAAATAAAACACTACAACTGAATTCTTCCTTTGTTTCTCACTTTGAAAATGTAGAACAATTGACAAGAGCTTTGGAAGTGAGGAATTCTTCCTTGTGTATGGTTCAGGTTCTCTCCATCAGAAGCATAAAAATTTCTATCTGTTGCTTGACTCATTTTTCGAGTATCCTTACTCTCTAACCCTATGTATAAAATGTCAGTATGTTCCCTCAATCTTGATGAGTTAGATATGCTAACAATGTTACTGTATGCTAAGTCCACTGTGCTAAGTAAAGCACTGTACGTAGACTGGGTATTCAGAATGTAAAAGCCTCCTTGCTTTTTCTCTCTCAGTGCAAGACAAAGGCAATGCTCATGCTCACCCACATGAGAACCAAGCACCAGGCAGCTTCATTGGGAAAGAGCATTCACCAACTGGGACAGGTGGCCAAGGCTGAGACCATCTGTCTCCTGCAGAAGCATCCAGTGAGTGTTAAAGACCTCGTCAGAGAAGACTCAGTGTGCACTTTATGAGTGTTAGTCAGGATTCTTTCACTGGTTATGACAGGAGAAGAGGAGCTGGCACTGAGGCCCCCTTGCCAGCTGCAGGAGTAGGCCCTCTGGTTTGTCCCATTACTGCATCTACATAGAGTTTGCAATGCATCGCTTTCTAAAGCTAGTGGAACCAGAGGCAAGCACAATTGCCAGCCAGCCACCTAAGAAACATTTCTTTTGTCCAAGTACTACATGCATTTTTAATTGAAAAATACTTCCAATTACATTAGAATGATCATAAATAAGAGTACAATGTGTTAGAGGGTGAAGCTGGCAGGCTATTCATAGATTGATTGTTATTAAAATTAGCATTATTATGATTCCATCAATTATTTCTGCACTTTGGAACGTTTTGTTTTCTTCTAAACCTCTTTACATGCTTTTGTGAGTTTCATTATAATGTCAGGTGCCCCTTTCATGGGAACATAAATTTCCTGTCTGACAAATATGGTTTTCCCTATCTCAGGAACCCATGCTATTTGGGCCATGGAGAAAGTGACAATGTTATTTCTAATGCTGTTTATGCTTATTCTCTCACACAAACCCAATTATCAGCAGCTTTTGGGATTCTATTACATCCAACCAGATGTTTATATAAAACACCACCACACTCTTGGTTTTAATGATAAGCATAATGAGCATTATTCTATTTTATATAAACAATATTTTCCTAAGAGGCCAATGGTATTTGCACAGCCCCTCCCCCCGCAAAAAATCCAAGTAACAGGATGATGTCATAAGAACTATCTTTTGTTTTAAGAAACTTTTATTCAGTTTGTTCTTTGATAGTTTTATACGTTCATGACATGTATTCTGATTAATATGAATCACTTCTCTCCCAAATTTTCCTCTTATCTGTTGTTTATCCCTTCCCCCCTAAAACGTGCCTTTTCACATTAATCAGGTTTTATTCTTGTGCTTATGATACCTACCATGTTTAACTAGGATAAGCTGTGTGACAAAGGGTTCGAACCTATTGACTGGAGCCCAGTTAAAGCCTTAGTAGGTACACAGCTGAGGATCATGACTATTCATCCTCCTGACTCCTTAAGTATCCAATAGTTGAGTCCATAGGTATCTGTGGATGGGCCCAGTTCTGTATCTGTCCAGTGCCAAGAGCCTCAATTCCTGTGTTGTTTTAACTGTGCTGGGTGTGTCATGCCCAGAAGATAGCATTTCACAACATTTCCTCCTTTCTTCTCACTCTTACATCCTTCCCACTCCCTTTCTGCAATGGTCCTGAGCCTTCCGGGGTTGGGGCAGGGGGCAGGAAGGGGTTGGTGAGAGGAAGGTCCAGTGAAGGGCTGAGCACTTAAACTGACAGTGCCTGGAGCACTGCATTCATTGCTGTTCTGCATAGAGGGCTTCTCTGGTTAAGGTTAGGAATAACAGTTGATGGTTACACATTTGTTTAGAAAGTGGCTTTGGCATGCTTTAGGTTCACTCTCTAGGGCCTAAGACCTCTTTACCCATGAGTTTTGCTTGGGTGTAGAGTACCAGATGTTAATTCCCTCCTATGGAACTGGGACTCAGATCCATTCATAGAGTGGTTGGTTTTATTTCAATTTGGGTTTTCTTCAAATATTTCTATCTCTTTATCAAATTCAATTTTCATAGCTTCCTGGGCATTTCTGTTTTATTTTTGTTTTGTTGTGCCCTCATGTCCAGGGTTTATTGATTTCTTTTGAGACCTTGAACATGTTTATGGTTGTTGTTCTGAATTTGTTGTTGTGAGTGTCATCTTAGTTGGGAACCATCATTGAAGGACTCATAACTATTGAGAAAAGACCTGCTATTTTTTTTTGTATGTTTGTTTGTTTTGCAGTTTTTTATTTTTTTATGATGGGACTTAAACACCTGCTGTTGGGCAGTTGGCTGTGTCTTTTGCTATGGATATCTGGCTCAATTCTGTTGAGTGGGAGTTTGTTATTTATTTGTCATTACCCAGGCTTGGCAGGTTTCAAGTCACCTGAGTGATGCTTGAAGTTCAGTGTGTGGCTAATTGGTGTTGAATCCTGATTGGGCTAGTGGAGATGGTCCTGGCTAAGCTAAGGAGGATGCAGCCTCCAGTCTCATCACCGGGCTCTCTGTAGAGTGCAACAGTTGTCTGTTTCTTGTTATGGATTGTTTGGAAATAAGGTTCAAGTGCCAGAGAGAAGTGAAGGTAAGAGCTACCAGCGCTGCACATTATCCCTTAGCACAGACCCCACAGGGACAGAACTAGGGGTCCCAGAGGGACAAAGAGGGGAAGGCATCACGTGGAGCAAGAAAGCCCTTGATAAAAGTCCTCAAATGGCAACAGCAGGGTACCAGAGGGAAGGAGAGAGGAGGACAACCTTTGTAACAGGCCAAAGGGTAGGTAAAAATTCTCAAATGGCAGAGTTGTGGCCTCAGAAGGAAGAATCAGAGCCTATCATTTTTCTTGTCCATTTTCTTGATTTTTGACATTTGTATTAAAAACTGAATAAGAGACAGATGGCCCTGCCTAGCATATAGAGCTATCCAAGGAAACAGGCAAAAACTCAGCCCAACAGGTACAAACCATATGAATTATGGCAAGTAGAATGTTTGCTACTATTAGGATCCGCTAGTATAGGAGACTACGGCAAGAGGCATGCTCAAAATACTGAAAACATGTTACAGGTTTTCATGCTGGAAGGATCTTGAAACATAGAGTCTTGTGCTGAGTGATGATGTTGGGGCCAACAATGGACTACATAGATGATAGTAGCTCCATCAGAGTGCCAGGGACCACAACAATGGACCACACAGACAATGTTGGCTCCATTGGAATGCTTGGGGCTTGGGCTACAGTGTATTGGTACTAGGCAAAGACGGAGGTTTGATTCCTAGTATTCAAAAGCATTTTTACAGTGTAGCTTAAAAAGTCCCGTTTTCTGGTGATACAACTTCCATAAAGTCACAGATGAAGGCATTATTTCTGGGTTTGGTAACAATGGTATACATACACTCATTCCTTTCTAGCCCTCTAACAGTACAGCACATGTTGAGGGGCATAGTATGTAACAGCTGACGGCAATCAGTTACTGTCCTATGCTTTTTAAAATCTGCATTTCAGTGTTTTCCATACTTATAAGAACAAGGGTTGATTGTAAAGCAGAATGCTATTATGCAGGCAGCAGCTCATAAACCTCATACTAATTGTATCTTCGGATTGCATCATTTCGAGTGACTGACCTTGACCATCTGGGTCAGTGATGTTTGCACTGTACTCGGCGACATTTGTACAATGACAAAATTACCCAGTGACACATTTCTCAGAACTTATCCTCACTATTGAGTAATTTATGACTATATTTGAAAAAATTGTTCCAATACAGGTACATGAGCTTTCTCATTGGAGAGGAGGGGAGTATCAATGTTTTTACTTAGTGTTACTGTGTTACTGTGTGAGTGTTCTTATTAGAAAAAAAAGTATGATGTGTTACATTCATTTTTTATTACTGTATTATTGTTGCCATGTTAATAAGGTTACAAAGAACAAAGTATGGTAAAATTATTCTTGTATTCAAGTTAGGAACAGAGTCCTACTATATATGATACTGTATTTAATATAGGAAATCTCCCTGTTATCCACCAAGTCCCCAATTTGCTGGACAGTTCTATACATTTGCTGTGTTTAGGGCATTTTTCATCTCTATCATTGAGCACTGGAGTTAGTTCAGCACTGACTTTAGAGAAAGATTTCACAGTGAGACAGAACTGCACAGACATCAGACGACCTTGTTAGTTCTATGCCTTAGTTAATTAAGACACACACACACACACACACACACACACATGAATGACTCATAAAGATTCATCATATTTAAAGAATATCAATGTCAATACTGTGAATGAAAGTTTGCTAGGTTCCAAAAAGAAATATTCTCAAATTCTTGTGCAAATATAGTGTAAACGTACCATACTCACAAAGAGAGGTTTGATAAATAAGCATTCACTTTATGTGTGTGCTTTCTCAACACAAGATATGTATGTGTTCATGAGTGTATGTGAACTCACACATGTGCACACATGCCCACCCACCCACATCCACACACATCTCTAAGACAGAGAGGACTCAATAACAAAATAAACATATAAATAAAATAAAGAGAAAGTATGCAGTGTGGAAGACTACAAAATTCCCAGGGTTTGAGGCCAAAGTAAATAAAACAAAATTTGTATTTCATCTTGACTAGTATTGTTGAATACCTGGAAAACTGAGTACCCCTACAGGACTTCTGGAAGAACGCTGGCATTTTTGAAGACAAATTCAGCCTTATAAATGTATATTTGCATATATTGTATATATGCATATGTATGCATATGTCCATAATGATAATATTCAAACATATTAGTAGGCTAGGATATATAAACATACCTGTATGTAGATGCATATTTTTAATATGCATAGGTCTTTTGTTTCAAAAAACCTAATGTTAGATAGTTGCCTTATAAAAATTAAACATATACAAAAATATCCATGTCTGTATTATGATTGTGAATAGATATAATTTAAATGCTCATAGGCAGGGAAGTAATAAAATTCATTGTACTTCCAGGCCTAGAATTAACTGCACCTTGTAAAAACTGCTGGGACATATATTCTAAATGTAAAGATGTGATATTCTATCAGGAAAAAAGATCAAATTATAAAAACATACATAGTATCAATCATGTTTTTTATTCAAATAATCAAAATATATATTATACACATAGATGTTTGTGGGTTTTCTAGTATTAGAAAAGTTGTGATGTTGCAAGTAAAAAAATACTACTGGAATTTTGTCAATGGGATTTAGAGAACCCATGGGACAGTACATGAGTATATGCAGTTATCAAGTGCAACTTCTTTTTGAAGTTGAATTTGATTATTGCTTTAAACTGTAATCTAAAACAATTAAATTTGAAAAACAACTATATCCTTAGCAACTTTGTCATCACTTTCTCTTATATTTGTGCTGAAATGAATTTGTAAAGGTAAGAATATGGAAAGGACGTCACTCAAAAAGAGTTTACAATGGAGACCCAATCGTTTAGTCTTTAATAAGCACCAAGAATTTAAATTTGAGATTTATAAAAGCACCTATAGAAAACTCTGTATTACATAGGGCATACAGAAACAAAGGCGGCACAATTCAGAATGGCAGAATTGTATAGGTTATATAAGAGACCAATATTCTTATTTGAAAGTCCTATAATTTCTATATTCAAGCATTATCAGCCTCTGCCGAATACAGTAGTGTCCTCTAAGCTCCAGCTGTGCTTTGCAAGGCCCAAGGTCCCTGAGTCATTCTGACACTGTGATCTTGTCATTCTCTTCAAGGCCATAAAACATCTCTTCTCCCAGCATGTCCATGCTGTCCATCATACCTATTAGTCTCTTGGCATCGGGTTGAGTACTATAGGGCCACAGTGATGGTTCAAGTAACCTTTGCTTTATTTGATGACCCCAACGTCCAGGCATAGTGGTGGTAGTAATTTAGATATACTAAAGATCTATAAAGTTATCCCAGGAAGGGAGAAGATGAAAGGATATAAACTGGGGAGAGTTTATTGTAATGTTCATCTTTAGGTGCCTCATTTATACATTACACATTATTACAGATGTATACAAGGAGAAAAAGCACAGTATGTAAATGGTTTGGAACTAACTGCAGCTTAGAGTACCCCCTTGATGTCTTTGAACATCTCTCTCCCCGCAGGAGTGAGGATGATGATGATGATTCTCCTTGGTAGCTCTGTCACCGGATCTAGCCTGGACCACCATCCTCTATGCTTCACATTCTGGTGTTTATGTTGTCTTAGTTAAGTCTTCCCTTACTGTGTTTTCTACACTTAATCAGACTAAATTTCCCAAGTGATGTATCTCCTGAGGGTGCTTTCTGCTTAAGTTGTTCCTCTGCCTTTAAACCAGCATTTCAATTGTAACCAAGAGGATGCCCCAGTGTCTCACCATTTTCAGCATCTCTACTTCACTCCAGACAAGTTTCTTATTTACTTGTGTTTGAATCATCTCTCTCTCTCTCTCTCTCCCTTCTCCAAATCTCTTGATAATGCCTTTTGCCTAGGAGCATCTTCCCCCTCCCTTTCCCATGAAGTTCTTATGTTAAGGTATACAATATATATACTTCAATTTTCTTTGCAAATCTACGAGCAATATAAAGACAGCTTAAAAAAAATCATCATCACCCCTGTACCTACTACTATATCCAGCGTATAATACACTAAACATCTATTGTGAGATTGGAATGATTAATGAACTCATTCAGCAGGGAGCCTAGGAGAACAGTCTATAGCAAAGTCCACTGTAGCCTGGAGGATAGAATCTGCAGAGCCTGAGTCATGAAGAATGGCAAAGAGAAAGGAGAGATGATGAAGAGACAGACTAATGACACTTAGCCATGTGCTTAGAAAAGGCCCATTTCTTAAGAATGAAGTCTCCCTTGGCCAGTTAAAGAGCTGCCACCAGGGTAAAACAATACGCCATATGAACTAGTCCTTCAAGACCAATCTCTCAGCCTATCTCAGATGATCACTGCAAAAGTCCAGCTTTCTTTTCCCCACAGATAGAGCCAGAGCCTTCACTTTAAATTCATCAATATGATCAAATTCTTTCTGTAGAATATTGATTCAGCATAAAAATCTATAAAGCTTATAATGCCAGACGGTATCAATTTCTAATAATACATACCAGGAAGGCAGTCTGAGAAATTAGATTCTCAGGTTTTCTTATTAAATTACCTTTTCTAAAAGTAAAAATTTGCATGCTGCCCTGGTACAAAAGACTAGTTAAGAGTTGAGCTATGAATCAATTATATTGAAATTAATCACCACCTCATCCCTCCCTTACTATAAACAACTCCAAGTGCCCTAGTTTAAAGAGTATTTTCAAAAGATGTGTATACATAGTACATACTGTCAACATATGAATTCATGCAGGTTCCTGGAATGGGAAAATACCCACCCCCCTTAACACCTGGAGCTTTGAAATCTAATGAATTACCTATTTTATTTTTATCACTTCTGTTTCACCATATGAATGTGAGAAATTGAAACTCTTAAAGTAATCCAGTTTAACATAATATTAATACTTTTTTCCTGGGTAGATCTTGAAGAGCACATAAATAGATGATAACAGGGTAAATCACATTTTAAAGTTAGAGGAAAGTCGGAGAGTCCTGTGGCAGCTGATATGAAATTATAGGTGCTTCATCAAAACCCAGCCAGCCACAGCCACCTCATAACTCATGCTTAGAGCTTCATAATGTGATTAGGTTTTCAAGAGGGTGCATTTGTGTTTTGGTTTTCTTTTAATCATTTTATGTTTAGCTTGGCTTCCAACTGGCTGCTGATTGACTACAGTCATCGTGGAGAGAATAAAGAGATCGTCAACTTTGCCGAAGAAAAGTTATTAAATTTTAGTTTTCCTAAAGGAAAACATTCTCTGCAACAGTAATTGAAAAAAAAATAAAATCTTTATTGACATTCTTTGAGGGAAAATACAATATTCAACATTTAAGCTGAAGCAAGATAGGTAAAGGAAATACAGATTTGAAGCAATTATACAGACAAAGTCAGCCAAGAAAATTGGCTACGAGAGAGGGCATCTTTTCTGCTGTTGTGCTGCCTGATTGGCAGTAAGGGTTCCAGTTGCCTCTGCTTTCCCTCCCTCACACTCCGTAGGCATGATGGAAAGAATGCCTATGCATGGGAGCCACCTTTCTCTCAAATGCCATTCAGTGTAGTGCAGGTTGCTGATAGCAAAGAAAGATAAAAACCAAGTAACTGGAATCCATAGTGTCAGAGGTCACAGGGTGCAGGCTTCTGTGGACCACTGAGGAATAGAACGGCAGAAGCCCATGTGGAATGTGCCTATGAGCTACTTTACTAGCTTCTCAGCAGTGCTCCACTGCCATCAAAGGAATCCTCTTTGATGGTTTCTTTAGAGACGCAGAAGGCATCTATCTTCTCAAGAACAATAAATAAGTCATCTCTAGCTGTTAAGGACACACGTTTAGCAATAGAGGAGTTTGTTTATTTTAGAGAACCCACAAGGGCAAAATATAAACTATGGAAATGAAGAACATAGCATGGTCATCTGTGATGTCACTGCCTTGAGATGGTCACAGTGCATTGCCAAGGTTGCTAATCTTTTGTGTAAGCTAAGACCTATTTTTGGACATAGCCACAATAGTCTCACTTAGGAAAGTCTATGTGCTATCACTGTGAAATTTAAAACATGCCATTGGTTTTGTTCTCTGTAGTGTTTACATCATTGCTTCAACAGCCACATCTTACTGTATTAGAGCATCCATTTATTTAAGCAACTGTCTGCTGCTGAGCATTTCCCTGATTGCCATCCTGTGACCTGCAAGATGGCTCAGTGGGTAGAGGTGTTTGTGCACAGATACAATATCCTAATACCCGAGTCTCATTCCTAGATTGTACAAGGTAGCAGGAGAAAACTGGCTCTTAAAGTTGTTCTCTTACCTTCACATGTATGCCATCACACACACACACACACACACACACACACACACACACACACACACACGCTCATAAACCTGATACCTGTGGGGAAGATAGATTAATAATTTGGATGATAGTCCCTTCAAATTTATCTTAAAATCTCTGGTAGTATCAACAAATGTGTTCACAGAGTTTTCTTCACATATTTTATACCATAACTCATAGTATGCAGGTCCACAAGCATTTGGAGTTTTCTTTGTATTGAAAAAAAAAAAAAAAGCTTTAGAAACACTGTCTAAAAATGCAAAGAAATCACAAACCATAAATATCTATAGATTTTGGTGGACGATAAGAGTTTAGCTTTACTTTCTTTATCAGCTGACAAGAACCCCCCAAAATTGCTAATAATGATAGAAGCATTAATTACCAGAAAAGAAAAAAAAACAGCCACTCCTCGAACCTCCCATTGCAGCAGTAAGTCAAAATATATGTGTATGAATATATTGTAATTCTTTCTACATTTGCTGTTACATGGTAATAACAGTGAAAGTAAATGCAGTTACTGGTTTAAAATTGTTTGGTAGTTTTTTACTTATCATTAAGAACAATTAAAACCAACTATGTTTAGGGAATGGTTTTAAGTTTAGTATTCCCCCGAGGGAATGAGAAACACTGGAATGTTAAACCAGGCCTTAGAATCTGTGGATGATGCTAGGGAGGAGACCTGGTGACATTGCTTTGTCCTCTTCGTGCTGAAAGGCAGCTGGGAGAGGCTGAGCACAGCACCGAGGGAAAGGCCACTGACCGCCCAGTGCCCTCATTGTACAGCATGCATACATTTAGTTGAAAAAAACTACCTGCAGACCTCAGCTGGTTCTGGAAGGTCATTTCCAGGTGTACTGCTCTCATAGAGTTTAAGTAGGTTGACTTTTTTTCTCGTGACAAAAAGCATCACACACACACTCAAACACATATACACACATACACTCACACACATAAATACACATACATACATATATATACACCCACATATATGTATACATACATACATATTCAACACACATATATACATACACACACATAAATACACATACATACATATATATACACTCACATACACATAAACATACATACACACTCAAACACATATATACACAATATATACACATATACACATACACACATACATAAATACACACACACATATATACACACACACATATATATATATACTCACATATACATACTCACACACATACACAAATACATACACTCACACATATATACACATGCTCACACACACATACAGGTATATATACACACTCACACACATAAGTATACATACACACATATACATATACTAACACACACAAACACACACACACATGAATATATACACAATATACATACACATGTACACATACACACACACACATACATACATTCATACATACATACACATGCTCACACGCACACACATACACATACACACACTCAGACATATATGCACACTCACACACACACACACACAAATACATACATACATAGTAAAGTCAAAATTTTTGAAGCATATTTCAGGAGCGAGGGAAAGATCCGTTTAGATGCACAGTGCATTGTTTTGGTGAAGGGTACAATACATTATTTAAAGGATATTATGTACTATAAATGCAGAACAAAGCTGCAGGGAGCCATCAGCTTCTCAAAGCAGTCATCCCTCAGCACCTTTTCCTCTTCTAGAACAGATTCATTTGGTGTTCTCTGTTGGCTCTGATTGATTTGAGACAGTCGAATTTGTCCAGGCTGGCCTGACTCTCACTATGTTGTAGATGATGGCCTTGAACTGTTGATTTACTTGTTTCTAACTTCTAAGCCCTGGGACTACAGGTATGCACCACCATTCACTACCTTCATCAACCTTTATTAAAGGAAGCCAAGAACAGGGAAGATGAGGTCTGAAGTCCATTCTCATAGTCATAGACTTTTAAAAATTCCACACAGGCACTCTATGGGGCAAGAGCTTATCGCTTTTGTATTCAGCATGCATTCAACACATGGCCATTTTTCTTCTCCTCAAGATTCGAATGGTACCAACATCACTACATTAGAGGCAGACTCTTTCCATTAATATTTAATTATTTACATGTTTCCACCTCCTTTGTCTCCAATTAATATTTCAGCCCCTTATTATTCCACAATAAGAGTATAAGACATACTCCCTGGTTGATTTAGGAACATGCATTATAATGGAAAATAAACAAACCTTTCACACCTGCTTGTTGAACTTGTCTTTTCTGGTATCTGGGAATGTTCTGAGAGATCCCCAGTAAACTTGGGAACATGTGTTAAGCAACATGACACATGCAAAACTTCTTTGTTGAACATAAAATATACACATTGGCTTCTGCCTATGATAAAAGTGGTCACTGTGAGGTATGTAATCCTAGAGAGACTTCCTGAAAAAACAATCAATGATGCCAGGCTTGGTGACATATGTCAGTAATTTCAGAACTTCGGAGATAGAAACAGGGATACCAGAACTTTAAAACCAGCCCTAGCCCCATAGTGAGTATGGGTTACCGAAGGCCCTATCTAAATATAAAAATAGGTAAATAAATAAAGAGAACATAAATCAACAGATTAATCATTATTGTTAAAAAGATGTCTTGCATCTATATCAGTGGCATTGGTAATATCAACATTCTGGAAAAGCTGCCTGTGTGTTGTATGTATTCCCATGATATATACAGACATATTAAAATGAGCAGCTGCAGTGACGGAGAGCTTAAGAAGTGACAGTTTAAAAACCATCTATGCCAGTGAATGAACTTGAGACCTCACCTAACCTATTCCAGCTTGCTATCAAGCATAACAACGTTTTTAAATTCTACTCTAGTTTAGAAACTCAGTCTGGTCTCTGGCTTTTGTTTTATCAGCCAGGTCTATGGTCATGGGGTAATGGGATAAGGTGAAAGGAAGAAAAATTTCCTATAAAAGTATCATTTTTGAGTGTGTGTGTGGAAAGATGCCTCAGTAGACAAAGAAACAATATCTCTCTTGTATTTTCAACTTGAAAATATAATTCCCTAATCTACCATAACTGCTACTGCTTCTTAACTGCATGTAACAAGTTTCACATGTTCCCTTTGTACTAGGTACCATTATTTTCCTATATTATGTTGATAGAGGTCCCCTAAATCAGGTCACACCACTCTAAGTAGCAGCACCGGAATTCTATTCTACCTTCCCACCATGAAGCCACTAGATCACCTCTCACACAAAGTCAACAAACTGTATAGTCAAGAAAATGTCCTAAACAACTATAAACACTTGCCATCTTCCCAAGATTGCAGAGATGCTTTGACTGAAGGGCAGACTTGATGATACTTGAGCATAGCAAGGAGTTCATCATCCCTCAGACACGGTCCTCTAAGGTGCAGAGCAGGCACATGGTGTAGAGATGCACGTTGGCTACCTGTGACTTTTTGAAGTCAAAGATTGCTAATTGAAGAACAGGACAACCGCTGAGAGAACATAGATTCCTCTCTGGATGTGCATCCCAATCTCCCACCAAACTCTACATCCTTAGAGTTATTTAAATGTCAGCAAGCATGCAAAAATCTTTGTGGAGCACACCAAACAGCAAGATACAAGATGCTCTCTCTTTCTCATTCAAAACAGGCACAGGCCATTAATAAACCATGCCAATCTCATTAGAATAAAACACGGTTTTAAAAATCCCATTATATTTTATTGGCATTGGGTTTATTTGGTATTGTCAGAGAACTTATGTAGACTGGGTGACCTGCTGCTTCTTTTCCTGCTGTTCATTGGACAGCGCATCAGAGCGGCAGAATGGGTACTCTAAGTTGAAGACTTGTGTGCATCTGTTTTGTGAAACAGTGAAATAGAGAATTTGTATTCAGGGAATGCAAATTTGGAGCTGTCTGGGGCCAAAAGCTTAAACAGAACCCAGTGACATAAAGATTGTGTTGTTTTGATAGGAAAACATTTATAAAAGCCTCACCGCTGACAGTGTGACCAGTTAGAACACAAACACAATCTACATTCTGGGTTCAGAGAGATTGCATTTCCGTTCAACTGATGCTCCTCTGATAAAACACCAGACACGGGTACCCCTGAACCTGCATTCATCATTGTTACCTCTACTATCTGAGTATTACAAAAAGACTTACACACTTGTCTCACTTGATCTACACGAAGCAAGGGGTGCTGCTACCCACCCCCATTTTACAAGCGAAGGAATTGAGACATACAGAACTGACAGATCTTGTCTGAGGTTAAATAATGAGGAGCCAACCTTGGGCTCAAATTTGTAATGTCCTTCCGAAAATAATTACGCTCCCTCGCTCCTGCCATTCTGTCTTTCAAACAAATGTTTGGGACAGTCATTTTTGCATACTTGCCTCCAGGGGAAAGGATTTGACTGTGTAACAGGCATCAGCTGACGGTGTCTGCATTTGACTTGCATATATAGTTTCCTGGGAATAAACATTTTGGGACACTAAATCAAAGGTGAAGACCCCAAGAACTATCATGCAAAGACTTGTAGGTAGAACAGAGGTGCTGGCATGACTGAATAATCAGTTGTTGACCCCAGGTGACCTGACCTGAATAATCCTGGAAATTCATTTGTCTTTCCCTAAAGGGCAGCTGAGTTGACTAAACCGCCTACAAGGAGGTCAGCCTGTTTCAACAGAGTGACCGGAGGCACAGATATTCAATGTCAATACCCATGGGTAGCTCCACACCCTGGAGTTTATTTTAAAGAGTTCTCTTTGAAAGAGAAGGGAACAGAGGATTTCTAGTCAGCAATAAGTTAGCTTTTGCCGGAGTCTAATGACATCATTATAGAATACTCTTAACTTTGCTCTGTGAATACAATGTCATTAGTGCCCCTGGGGTTTAGCCCATGTTACCTCAGTTAGTCTACATAACCCCTCTCTATGTTGTATCTTCTCCCATATGTCAGAGAAATGAGCTTTTATAGACACAAAAGGGCCTGCAATAGCCTAAGAGCACACAATATTATTTTATTCATTAGTTGTCAAGTGCCTGTAGGGTTCAAAGAGATAGGTCAGTACAAGGGTACATAAAATATGAATTGTTCTATACTCCAAAAAAAAAAGGTATTTGCTAGAAGGTGTCTCTAGGGTTCAATTTTAATAGAAGCTGTAGACTCAATTGTGGTCTCTCAACTTTACCCCGATCCAAGACCACCAGCTTGAAAGTCAGTGGTTTAACTATTGGGATATTCTTTTCTATGCTTAGATATTATTTTCTAATGTTCCCATGAGTATCTTTTATGCCAAACTATGAAGCCTTCCCACTGTAATCTCAAATACTCGGCATATAGCATACATGGCATGTGCTTGTTACATCTTAGAGGGAACAAATGGTGTAGACTTGAGAGAGATACCCAGTGTTTCATAGAGTCTCCTTAGCAGTCAGACATTGCAATCAACCACATTCTATTTTCAAACTTAATTTTTTATTTCAAGATAGGATCAAACTTGCTAACCTCCTCCCTCAACCTTCTCTGTAGTAATAGGCAGATACCACCATGCCGAGCTCCAGGTCATAATTGACTGTGAACAAATTTGTTTTGATATAGGAGGCAAATAAAAACATTAAGAGGAGTCTAACTTTTATTTAAAGATCAGAATAAATTAATTGTTTTGTGATTTTTAAACAGCATGCACACAATGAATTATCTGACACAATCCACCAAAAAAAGAATAAAATCAGATATTTCCCATTACCCAAAGCACAAAGTATTTTAAACAATTTAGCATAATTTAAATTACATTGTCAAGTCTTGCTAGTGGGTATATACACAAAAGTGACCTTATTAAAAGTATAATTATGCAGCTGGAGAGATGGCTTAGTGGTTAAGAGCACTGGCTATTCTTTCAGAGGACCTGGGTTTAATTCCCTGCACACAAATGGCATCTTACCACTATCTGTAATCTCAAAGAGGGATCCAGTACCTCTTCTGTTTTGCATACATGTGCTACATAGACATGTATAGAAGAAAACCACTCATATTGATAAAGAAATAAAAACATTAAAAATTTTAAATGCAGTCTTTGTATCAGTAAAATGTCAGTAAGTTATAAAGGGTCATCATTTAATCAATGCTCTTCACACAAAGGATGATAGCAGCCACTGTGGCCTATGCAGGCGTGTATACATGTCTGTGCTGGGTCAGCATAGCTCTTTTCATCTGTTAGTGTGAGCTAGGAAAGACTTCACATTTCTATCATTTCTATACCTGCCAGAGAGGGCAGGACTAATTTTTGTCTCATTTCTCATTAAACCTTCATAGAAAAGTTTTTTTAAAATGTTAGGATAATTTGTTATATCATTAATTCTTATTCTCTCATGCTTGGATCACTGGTATGTGTCTAAGGCATGTCCCTAAGAGAAACAGATGTGACTATGTGGATGGCTATCTCCACTCACACCTGTCCAGGTTAACTAGCATTTAGGAAGCAAACACATCGGCACCTGGCTTAACTCTTTATGTCCCACAGATCTTAAGAAGTAGCATATCATAAAGCAGGGGCTTGTTTAGAAAGCATCAATTATGATTAGTTTCAATGCCTGGCTGAAAGGAGATGGGTTAGAGAACTTTTATGTGTGGTATATGGTCCTTTAGTTGAGGTTAGCTCTCAAGGCCACATTAACTGGATATTATCTTATGTCAAGGGAATAAATTTAATACCCTGAATCAGGGTGATCAATTTACCCCCAAATTTTAAAATTAAAGACATGTACACTTGCATGAATTAGAGGAATTCACTCTGCTTGCTTTTGTTTTGTTTTAAAAGTCATTGTTTTGCAAACATTTGGATGGCCACTTGTTTATAAGCTTTGGGTAGTTTCATGTGAGCCTGACTTCCTAAGCTATGCATTATCATATGATTTTGTACACTGCAAGATTTCTGAAGAATGTGTCACTTACAATAGTGTGTCCATTCACACACTAGTCTCACAGATTTGTTGTGAGATCAATGAGATAATGCATGGAAAACGTGGATCCTGGTCCACCGCTCCCTGAGCTCAATAAAGAATGATTATCACGATTACTGATATGCTTATACTGCAGAGAATTGGCAAATTATACGTACAGCAAGTAGTTCTGTAATTCTGTGCAAATTTTAGGGAAATATTTGAGGATCCTGTATATAATATTTTACTAACTCTAGACTTGATTTATATATTTTATATACTTCTCATGAAAGTTCTTACAGAAAACATATATAATATGATGATAAATGAGTTTTTACAAAGATAGTGTGTAAATATATACATATATGTGTGTGTGTGTGTGTGTATGTACATACATAGCTACATACATACTATGTATATGTGTAGATGTTTGACTTACTTGTATGTCAGTGCTCCAAGTGTGTGTAGTATCCGTGCAGGTCAAAAGAGAGCATCAGATCCCTGGAAGTAAACTTACAAAGGGGCTATAAGTCACTATGTGGGTACTCAGAATCAAACCTGGGCTCTTGGCAAGAATAGCTGGTGCTCTTAAACATGAAGCCATCTCTTCAGAGATATGTCTAAGAGAGATTTCAATTAAAGTAGTACTTATTTGTATAAAATTAGTTCAAAGATTGTCAGTACTGACTAGATGTCAGAATTGTTTGGGAGAATATTAAGAAAGAAAACAAAACACAAACTGACTAGTACCAAAGGGAAGGAGAGGGCAGTGGGTAAGGAGAGTGAATAAAAACAAAGTATAGTGGCACATGTGCACAAAGATGCCACGATAAAACCCACTGCTTCATTTGTCTACCTACAAAATTAATTACGGTGGTGGTGGTGGTGGTGGTGGTGGATCAGTTGGGACTTCACTCAAGCTGCTGATGTGGAAACTACGGAAGTGACCAGCCCATGTGGTTATAGAAAGGTGTCCAGGTCTAATGCTGTGAACCTTTAATACAGTTTCACATGTTGTGGTGACCCCTCAACCGTAGAATTATTTTTGCTGGTACTTTGTAACTGCAAGTTTGTGACTCTCATCAATTTAATGTAAATATTTTTGAAGATAGAGGTTTGCAAAAGGGGTTGTGACCCACAGGTTGAGAACCACTGCTCTAGATGAACTCAAGAAACATTTCAAAACATCACGCCATAATATTCCCATTCAATAAGTATCAGAACAGCTAGGTGATACCTGCTTTTTTACAGTCCCATGAAGCATAGTTTTTCATTGGCTGACAGACTCCCGAATACTTCAATTATTTCAGAACTTTCATTAAATATTTAAACAGTCTGAAAAGCAATTCCATTTTAATTCATATTAACTGTATAAAACAGAGATCTACCAGTAACCACAACAGGGCCGCAGGGGTGGGGTACAAATGTTAGACCAGGTCATTTTTATGGATACCTTGTACTAATCCCCTAAGATTTTGATCATCATGAGGCCAAAGGCTTAATTGAAAGTATAAAGGGAGAAAGTCACAGTCTCCAACATTCGTTATTATAGTTGAATAGTACAGACAGGAAAAGGAAAGATTTCCTTTGATTCATCTCGTGACAGGAGACATCAAAGCCTACATACTTGGGAGTGGGCCTGGTTTCCCAGTCTCTTAGTAAGACATTCGGTTTCTCAGTGAATGCAATGGCTTAGGAGGCAATAAAAAGAGTGAAGGGTTGGAGTGGCTTCTCAGGGATGGTAACAGCCCCCCTTGCAGGTTTCTTTGAAAATGCAGCACTAACTAACTTAGGCAGCCGAGACAGCAGAAACTAAAGGTGACTGGCATAGAAAAATGCCAAAGAAGAGAGTCTGTGCAGAAGAAACAGAAGGGCAGAGAGGTAGAAGACACAGGTCAGTCTCCCTGTAAGCCTGCATGTCACAGAAGGGAAGGCTGAGCATCAGTGCAGATGGTGTTATCTCATTGGGAGGACTTGATTGGTTAGTAGCATCCATCGCCACTAGAACTATCAGGTCTGAATGATTTTGTTTTTGAGTCTTCTTTCGTTTTGTACATATAGAGAGACCTGTGGTGCTAGGGAAGAGGAGAATGACTCTGCACCTCTATCCCAAAGAATGAAATTAATGAAACGAAACAGAAGTGGGGGCTGGGGTGTGCACACACCTTCAGTGACATTGGATCACATTGCCCTTTCTGATGTGTATGTGTTTAGTAAAATCGCACCACTCTCTTTGTCCTTATCTTGGGCCACCTTGGGAGTTTTGATCCTTAAAATTACAAAGAGGACAGAGAAGGATCACAAAGCGCTCCCTCTTGGAGGCCCTGCCATCCATCTTTTTGATGTGAAACATCTGAAAAGCAAATTCTCAAAAAATCATTTTCCTTTGAGCATTTATTCAGAGCTCCACTTCTCTGGTGATTCTTAACAAAGGTTTTGTTGCAGGTGCCCAGAGGAAAGACTAATTTAAATGTAGAAAGAGACACTTATAAAAAAAATAATGTCATCTGTTGGGAAATCTCGGAGGGTATTGCCTTCCTCTCACACAGGCAGGGAGCTCAACCTGATTGCATTTAGGGTTATCTTTAGCAGCTATACCCCGAATCAAAACATTCTCATGAGAACCATTGTTCTAACTAATCCACTTATTAAGCTTTTATCCAGTTTTAATAGTCTTTTATTAAAAAAAAACCTCAAAGGGGACAGCACCAGATTCTACAATTATTAGCTAGGAATGTGTGGCCTCTGACCTACAACCACTCGATTGTAAGGGAAAATTCATCTTTTCAAAGTGATCCTTTAAACTACTACGCTTAATTACAAACACCTCCCTCATCTACCCACCACCCCCCACCCCATATCAGCACCTTTCTCTCTATCCCTACAAAGTATGGATAGTGTGAAAACCACGAAGCCTATGCTTTCTCCATGTGGAGTTGGATTAATGAAAATCCACAGGTGAAGTGTGGGACTGGCTAAAAGGAGAGAGATGGATCTGCAGAGGATGGTATACAAGAAAAAAAAATGCTATGCATATTTGTGAGGAGATTTTTAACCAATCCTTTGTGCCACTGAACATGCAACTTCTTCATTTTCTTCATCTTTTTCTCCCTGCTCCTCTGCTTCCGTATTGCAGAGGGAACACAGTGTCTGGTGCATGCTAGGTAAGTAGTTTACTGCTAAGCTATAACCCAAGCATACCTGTATGTTTCCTCTGCCTTAATTTTTTTTTTTTCAAGGAGGAGGAACCCAAGCAGTCTGATTGCTTATCTTCATTCAGTTTTTGAAAAATTTGAAATTTGATTACTGTACCTTTTGAGTAAAAGCCATATTCACCCACAATTCAATAAAACATTCTAGCATTTATTTCTTACTGAAGGTTGTCTCTGCTGGATGAAACACTAGCTCAAGGAACAAGCTAATAAAATGAGACAAAAAGGTGTGCTTACACCTCCAGTCTATCAGCTGTATCACTGTAAAGGTTCTAGCTTCCCAGATGGAAACAAATTCCCCACTGCATTAGAATGCAAACACAATCTACTGGAGCAATACATAAGGCAACATTCATAGAATTCACCAGAATTCTGAGAACTACTCCTTGACCCAAGACACTTGATTCCCTGGCAGTATCCCTGTACAAATTCAGTTTTACTTTGTTTATTTTTAAATTTTGCTCTTTATTTTTAAAGGTCAAGCAAGGGAGCATACAATGATAGCGCATGCCCAGTTGAAATGCAGCCTCGTTGGCAGCTCAGTCATTTCATCTCTCTTGAGCAATTATCTCACAGATTAGGCTTGTATCACCTGAAGTTGGGGTTTCCCACATCATCCTCACTTAGGGCTCTTGGTAAGCTTTGAGGATTCATCTAAAAACAAAGAGGAGAATTCACGTACACTGGCAACTCTTTGTTTCTAAGGGATGTTCTAGGGCTCTTTGCTGGTGTTTAAGATATGGATGTTACAGGTTATATTAATGCAAATGGGGGATAACCTGTGGAGTAAAAGCATTGATCACAGGACTAACATTTCTAAAATAAACTGCTCAGTATGATCATTAGCTGATGAAACTCCCATATAGACACAGGGACATAAATGGAACCCCAAACCTTGGCAGAAAGTCAGTTCCTGTAAAACAAGGGTTTGATCATCTGCACAGGAACCTAGGTCTCTGTTTTCATAAAGGGGTCTTAGAGGAGCTAGCGGAGATTTGCTTTAACAACCCTGAACTGGTATCCTTAAGTAAACAAAGAAAAGATGCCCAGGAAGATGGGAGTGTATAAGTATTCTGCTCACATGCAGAGGTCTACAAACAGACATGAGCTTTTCAAAGGTGAGAAAGCAGAGCATATTTTCTTCAGTGGGGACTTTGTTATGAGGATTGTGGCATCAAAGGGCCAATAAAAAGACTTTCTCCTGAGATGAAAGATCAATATCTTATTTGATTTGCAGCAAGAAATAAACTTCAAAATGGAGAGATGCTTCCTGTTTTCTTTCCTAGAAAGGCTGCTGGCCATCTGAAGTTCAGAGGTAGAGACACTGAGTGGTATTGAGGCCCTGGACCTAGTTATCTGTTCCATTCAACACAAGGCGTCACCTCTGCCATTGTCATTATATTACTGCATGTGGGAAATCGTTAGTAAGAACTTCTAAAACTAGAGAGATAAATGGCTGACTGAAGAACAATGGTAGCCTGTATAGAGAGACAGACTCTCTCCCATCCATGGCACATGACAAATATTGTTTGTCTACTCCATGGCCAAGAGTTATTTTTTTTCCAACTTCTCTTCTCCTTTCCCATCCAGTCTCATTTTTCTTTATGTTAACAAGTCCCCAGAGGAGGTGGGCCCTCACTTACTTGGAGAATGACTTAGGATCTGTATAATTATCTATGGATGCCATGCACTTGCCTGATTGATGAATGTTTAATGAAACTAGAAGGAAGCAATCCCCGTGACCCAGAAGATGATGTTAGTCTCTGATGAAAGGAGAGAGATGTTCAACATAGACCCTCTGTCAGGCTTGGGCTTCCTGGTTTCGTTGCTGTCATGCCAGAGTAACATGCTTGAAGTCTGGGCTACACAAAGTGACTAAATACAGCAAGCATGGAGGAACTGAGGCAATGCTGAAGTGCTGAACCAATCTAGAACCCATCCGCCCTCCAGATGTGGACACCTAATTTTAAGCCAGCCATGCTTTAGCAGTTGGCTACTTTTGTGACTAAAGGCAGCTTGAAGGACGGATCTCTCCTCTGCCACACTTTCCTCATTCAAGTATTCTACAAAAGGTTTACAAACGGGCTATATATTCTTAGTAGCACAACACCATCATATCAGAATGTCTTAGAATATTCACTGGTAGCTGCAATGTATACGAAGGTGCAGCTCACCCAGTTTTCCTGAGACTATTTGACTGTTTTCCTGAGTTGCAGTACTTAAAAGCACCACACCCAAGAATCTCTCTTAATCTCACACAAATTCTGATAGAAAATTGAACATGAAACTATTCAATCCAAAATTGAGAAATGAACCAGATAATTCAATAGGTTTTTCTCCTTTCAGATATTTGGCTATAACAAGTATATGTAAAATTGTTATTGAATTTTTAAAATCCCTCAAATGCCCACTTTATGTTCTATGTATAACCAGACAGTTGAGAACCTACGAAAATCTGAAAAAGGAAATGTAGTACATGTTTGTATCTGGCTTTAGCTTATGAAAAGCTAATACTTTACACAGGCCATACATAAAAATCCAGGTAAACTCACTTACCTATTACATTAATATTTAAATCAGTGGATAATTTTTATTTGTAACAGTTCAATATTTTAAGACTATCAAATGCATTTAATTTCGACAATCCCCTTTAACAGGTGAGGCAATTGAGGCCTAAGAAGTTAAAAGCCTAAGTATTCGGACAACCTGTCATCAACTCTAAACAGACTGAGTGGTTTAGTATGAGCTTGAAAGTGTCACCAAGGGCACTTGACAGCTGTGTGAACTGAATAAGGAACCTGTAAACAATCATTCCCATTTCTTAGAAGTTGTACCTTACTTCTTACCCACAGATTTAAGCACAAAATAAATGTGTGCTTACAAGGGTCCCTGTTGGCACCTTTGGGTACAGATGGCTACAGTTGATAGAGGCTACCTCGGGGACTGACCATTTGGGGAGTCCCTGCACCCAACAGGATGGAAGTCCAGTTAAAGACAAATGCTACGTCCTGTATCTTTGCTGTTGAAGTTGCTTGATTTCCATGACTACCTCTCCTGACTCTGGCCCAGTGGGAACCACACAGAACATTTCAAACAATGAAATCAGGGGTTACTGAAGTGGAAGCTAGAGCAGACCCCGTCCTATATCATCAGCTTGCAGGAGACGACTGAGAAGGAGGCTGGCAAGTTTTGATCTGATTGTATTTAGAAGATAATGTCAATGAAAATTGAGTTTTGTTACTTGTGCAAAGTAAATGTCGGGGCAGACTGAGACATTTAAGAGAGAGGAGAGAGGCCACTTGGCAGGAGAAAAACATCCCATTTTATGAATATGAGAGTTGTTATGTACTGCATTACTTTAGTTTTTGATTTTTGAGTTATTTTAAGGGAATAGTAAGTAAAATAATCGACAGAATCCGATAACTAAATATCAGAATCAATTTATGCCAAGGTAGAATACATGATGTGACCTTATAGACTGTGACCTTATTCATTTGGTTGGTTCATATCTCTGTTATTCACAATGCAGGACTCCTACGTCAAGCTCACCCAAAGGTATTTCGACTGCAATTTTCTGAAAGGTTGGTGACTTACATAGTACATGTTGTTGCCCATAAAATTTTAAATAGTTCTAAGGTATACGCATCATTTTCTTCTCTCTCATTTTTTCTGTCTCTAACTCCTGATATCTAAAAAAATAAAAAAAATATGAAATGGGAACCTAGATACTTTTGGGGTGGGATTTTTTTAACCATGATGAAATGATCTATTCCCTCACCAAAATACCGGTATGAACAATAACAATAGAGACAGTTTCATTTGACTGATTGCTGTAGGTCAAGCTTATGTTAAGTAATTTTATGGTTGTTATCTCATTCATTTTTTTTTTCTTCACAGAAATCCCACGATAATTCCCAAATCACTATCCTTGTCTAAGAGGGGAAAAAAAATGCAGGTTTACAAAAGTAGAATTTGTTCAAGGTCACACAATTGGGACACAGAGATAAAGCCTGCATTGGCACACAGACAGGCTGCTTGATTTCAGAGTCTCATCCTCATAGCAAGTCACTGTATTCATTCCATCTGCAGTGTCTACTTATACAACAAGATTTATGATACTTAAAATCGTATTTTAAAAAGACTTCAGGGTTATTTAGCCCATGTCCTGACTAGTATAAGATCAATTCCATATAAAGCAGTGCCTTAAGGTTGTATAAACCAAAAATGTAATGAGAGTTCAGGAAGGCTTTCGAGAAATTCTTGGATGATAGATCTCCCCCGGTTAGGGATGCCCCCTTTGAGGACAATATTACGAAGGGCAACCATCATCATGTCACAAGCATGTCCCCTGGTACTACTATAAAAGACAAAATACTGAGTAGTATGCACTATAAGTCTTATCCCATATGACTTTTTTATGTTCTTATGATTCTTAAAATATATCTAAGTAACCTATTTCTATAATTCATCAGACTTAACCATTAGGAATACCTGAAGCTGCTATTACTTGTCCAGCTAGCAGCAAAGGTTGAAGCCATTCTTATTAGAAGCAGAGGCATTTTGTAGCTCCTTCTCTCTGTTGGAAGGAAACAACTAGACTCTGCGCAGCTCTGGATCGTGTCGCCACATATGCCTGTGAGGTGCTGCATGACCCAGGGCAGGTCCAAAGAGAGCCTTCTTTTCCTCATCAACTCTGTGAGTGACTCAAAGCCAGGGCACTTCTCCTCGGGCAAAGATTGCACTAAAATCATGTCTAGTTCAGCAAAGAGATAGGCATGGGAATTTTATTTGTCAGGTGCTGATTTCTAGAAAGAAGAAAAGAAATGCCTTCTGAACTATTCATGGCCACAGGCCTGCATTCAAGGATAGGGGGCTCAAAATTTACATAGCCAGCACATTCCAGGAACCATCAAAGCAAGAAATCAAATCAGTCTAGAGCTGGTTGTACTTTATGGGACTTGGCAGTAGCCAACACACATTCCTGTGCTAGGATGGAATTATGTATCCTTAACTGGGGCCTCACAAAACACCTATGGGTAAAATTCAGGTCACATGAGGTTATTCTCCAAAATCGCAAAACAAATGAGGAAATAGGAATTCATCAACCACATTATGCAGGAGCAACAAAAACAAGGTTAGGTAGCAGATTTCTGAAATCCAAATAGGTAATACCATATTTAAATATATATATATTTTAAAAAGAAGTAAAAAAAGTGAGCAAAGAGTAAGATATTTTCAAGAAAAGACTAGTCAGATTATAAAAAGAGCTTCTAGAAATGATATATTCTAAATAAAATTCAAGGAAGGAAAAAATAAAATCCTTGAAATAAAACTTCTATGTATATCCATTCAGCTGCAGATTAGAGCTAGAATACATGAAGACTTTATCTATAATGACGAAGAGGGAGACAAAGAGATTAAGCAAAGCAGAATTAGAACACATAGGATTTAAATGAATATTTCTTACATAATGCTAACTTTACAATGAAACAGAAAACCCTGGAATTACAGAATATGGGATAAAACTATAGCTTAAAATTTCAAACATACTAAAAAGCATAAATCTTCATGATTATACACATAAAATAAATATAAATTGTTATTTAGACACAATCAAGGCAAGCACAGACAACAGAGACTTTGAAAGTCCAGAAAGTTTAATATAGATTGCCTTCAATGGAAAGAGCATATTTCCAACAGATTCCCCAAAGTTACAAAAGAGTAAAATCAATCTTAAAACTATAAGGGCGAGTAAATGTGAACCTACAATTTTATAATTGGCCCAAACTGCCATTCACTGATGAATAATAAAAAACTTTTAGACAAATGCAAAACTGAGAGTATATCACCCACATAAATCCAGGCTAAAGGAATGTTAAGAGTAAATGTCCCAGGCCCAGATATTCTAATATAGTTTATCTGAGAAGAGGGCCATTTATATCCATCCATCCCATCCATTCCATCCATCCCATCCACCCACCCACCCACCCACCCATCAATTCATCCTTATCCATCCATATCATCTATCCATCCATCCATCTATCCATCATCTTGCCTATATCTGTCATCAGTCTAACATCTATCTATCTATCTATCTATCTATCTATCTATCTATCTATCTATCTTCCATCTATTATCTATAATGTATGTATAATCTAAAATTTTATTTAAGTATATTATATACCTAATATATTTATTTAGAGATATATATCTATAGATCTATTTGAGCAAGCTAGGGAATTTAAATGGGTAGCCAATATAGAAAATGACTCTTTTATGATAGGCCCTCTCCAGGTTTAATTTAGATACAAATACCCTCAGAAACATGTGAAAATAAAGAATCTGATACACTAGACCCTCAAGTCTGCATTACTAATATACCCCAGTTAAGCTGATGATGCTGTTCCAAGGATTAGACTCTGAGCAGCAAGTTCCCAAGAAATGGTTTGGGAAGATAACTATAACCTCATGAGAAAGAGGGAGACTCAAGAGGCAATGCTGAGTAATAAAAGTAAAAATATTTAGTAGATGCAACCAAACTGGATGTTGGAGTAGATGCTGAGTTCAGATATCCTATGATGTTTATATTATTCAACCAGGACATAGGGATAAATACCAAAATGAATGCCTTGGACTAGATGAAAAATTTTATGATTGGTTTAGATACATATTTAAAAATACCAGTGGTTCTTTTGCATCTAGAGACCCTGACATCTGTAAAGCAAACCAGGATACTTTTGAAACTAATGGTGGCACTTTTAACCACCTTAATTAACAACAAGACAAGATCATCCCAACCAAGCCAGGAGAATCTGAGCAGTTTCTTCAACAGCAGCGTGGAGAAATGGGCAGATCTGTCTTTTCCCTCAGCATTTCCAAAGCTCAGCGAACTCCTCTGCTAAATGACTTTTATACTCTGTGATTCTATGGGAATGCTCACTTGAGTGGTAACTCTAACAGGAGATTGCGATTGCTGCTTTCACCAGCCCAACACTATTTCTTCATCTCTCCCTCTTACCCATTTCCACCAATTCTAAGATTGCAAATGCTTTTCGAGTTTGACCATTCTGACTAGTCCACTCCACTGATGATACAATTATCATGTGCAGGAGAATCATACAAGTCAAGAAGAGCCATTCATTGGGAGCAAACTCTGAGACTAACCAAAACAATAAGCAATGCTTGGGGATTTCAGGCAATAAAGATTATGTGTGCTTTCAGCTGTAGGTGAGATCCATGCAACATAGACACACACACACACCCACCCACCCACCCACCCACACACACACACACACACATCTCATGAGAGAGAGTTTGCACCAGTGCCTCTCGTTAAACTTATAGCAAACTATAACCTTGAACTGTGAGGTGAAAGGAGACAATAGCTCCTAAACTACTTTCGAACTTACTTATTCATGACTATTGTTCTTATTGACTTGAGCCACTTTGAACTTGGTTTCTACTAACAAATGAAAAGAGTAATTAATAAGATGTAGAGTTTGTGAAACCACTTGACAAAATGAGCTTGGCAGGCCCTTTTCAGCTCCACTGACATCACTCAAGTAGTGCTGGCTCTACAAGAATGAGAGTCAGAATAATTTTTTCCAAGGGCTATTATTCAAATCCAAGGCTTGGAGCAGCTATGAACTTTTTAAATGCTCCCTACATATCCTAAAAATAGATTTTTAAAACCCAACTGAACTTACAATTGGGGGAAAATGGGCCAGGTGAGTACAATTCTCAATTCACATTTTAAGTTGGGAAGCTTATAAAATGCTGTTTATGATCTGATTTCAAAATATTTGAAGGGATCAGTGTGGATAATGGAAATTTCACTAAGGCACAGAGGCTAGAATTAATGGTTTTGAATTTATTTGCTTCTGATTCTTAAACTCATAACGATAAGCTATTTAAATGCGTCATTGTTAGTATTCCAGAGAGAGCCACAACAATAAATAAGGTCCATGTTCCTCAGCTCAAGGTGCCCTAATGACATCTTAGGGAAAATATCTATTATTTTGCATTTCATCTGAATGCTTGACTTAAGGTTCTAAAATTCCATATTCAACACATTGCAGTACACTGATTTAAAATATAATTTGTTATTTTTATCACCTATGAAGTTTTTCATATATTTTGAAAATAAAATAAAAATATGCTCTAGCAGATGTGTCCCAAGCATGCGACTGTTTTGAACATAGTAAAAGACCTAAAATTCTTGCTGGTTAAGTGCTAGATGAACAGATAGGACAGAAAAAGATACAATACAGACTTACATATACATATGTATATATATTTGCGTATATTTCACTTATTAGAGGATATAAAATGTCTAGTAAAAGCAGGGGATACAGTTATTAAGAGTTGTTACTTGTTCCTTATGTCAGAGTTTTTAGAAAATATTTCATATTGTTTATAAAAATAGAGTTTCTATTGTGACTTATCAGATTATTTAAACAAAATCTACAAACAAGTTTACAAAAGACAATGCTATCAGACAGCATTTCTTCCAGTGCTTCTGGCAGGCTTTAACATGTCAGTGTGCCTCAGAGAATAATCATGAAAGAAAATAGGGGTTACTTTAGTCAGTATAATGTTTGCTATGCAAACTTGAGAACCTGAGTCCAACCCTAGCATCCACATATAGGCAGTGGCTCTGATTTGTAATTCAAATGCTAACAAGGCCGGTCCTAGGGATTCCCTGACTAGCTAGTCTAACCTAATCAGCAAGCCTCAGGGGTCCTAGTGAAAGACTCTGACTCAAACCAAACCAAACCAAACCAAACCAAACCAAACCAAACTAAACCAAACCAAACCAAACCAAAGTTGACAGTTGACCGTTTTTGAGGAATAATTTCTGAGGATGACCCCTGGTGTCTATATGAACACACAGGACACACATTCATTAACACACACACACACACACACACACACACACACACACACACACACACACACAGCCAAGAAAGGTGATTAGTGAGGATGAGGTTTTAAAAATAATTTTTTTCATCTGACAACAAAACCAAATTTAATTTTTGTGTGATATTATTCTTTAGAACTCACTTGGAAAAATCTTCCCAGGCTCTCACTGTCAATCCCTAGAAAAGACTTGGTTAATGCTCTTTCCTTTGAGAAAGGTGGCAAAGCCAAAGGAAATGTACAAGGCAGTGTACTGTAATTTATTGTTATTATTGGATTGATTGTTATCTATCTCAGGTATATTCATACAAAATGTAATTGATTTGTGTGTGTGATGTGTGTACATGTTCGTGTGGGTTCGGTTGGTATGTGCACATGTGTGCATTTGCTTGTGGAAGTTAGGAGTCAATACTGAGTGTCCTCCTTGATAGGTCTCCAACTTTTGTCTGAGAGAAGGTGTTTTTCCTGAACTTGAGTCTTACTAAGTGGGTAGACCAGTTGGTCAATGAGCTCTAGCAAGCCACCTGCCTCTGCTCCCACAGCACTGGGGTTAGAGACATGTGCAGCCACACCCAGCTTTTCAAGTATGAGCTGGGTATCAAATTCAGGTCTTCCTGCTTCTCCAGTAGACACTTTACCCACTGAGCCATCTACCTGGCTCAGAAATGTATCTTCTGAAAATGATAATGTAAATAACCTCTGGGCATTAATATTCAATTTAATAACTTGAGTGAAAGTGATGACATTTCATTTTTTTTTTTAAATTTATCATGGCAAAAATCCCAAGGATGAGAGCACATGTATTACTTTGCATAGGTAAAGGATCCCAACATGCACCTACAAGGAAGTCACACTGAACTCCACAAAAGGACATTTCCCTGGGACACAGCAAAATAAAGAGCTTAGAGGAGCTGAAAGAATTACCCAGCTTGCAGAACTGATCTACATATTCGTCAAAGGATCATGCTGTGGTTGCACAGAATATGTGAAAGAGAAAACTACACACATCGTGTATCACTTAAAAAAATTGGACCCAATAAAAAAGGCTAGGATTGCAAAATTCAGATGCAATACTAGATTTCCTAGTATCAATACCACGTGGATAAATGGGTAAAGGAGAGTATTGAGTGTTTCATTTGCTTCTTGTATTCAACCACATTTTGGGTTATTCCTTATTGATTTATGATTTTATTAAAGCCTCAGGGATATGTTTCCCTGCATAGTTCTAGCTGAGGATTGAGTGTGTAGCTGATATTTTATATAAAAAAAAAAAACACGTGGGATGCTCTCTTGCAAAGCTTCACCCTCCTTTGAAGCAATACTTATAATAGGAGTTCAATACAACAGCAAATAAGCACCATTTGTTTTCCTCTTTATCTTATCTTCATTCCACGAGAATTTAAATGCAAATGTGAAATAGAATGAACAGCAACAAATGCATCTACTGCTCCAAAATATAATCATTGCAATCTATAAAGCATAACAGGCTCTCTTGTGCTGTCTGCTTACTGTCACAGTATTTTGTGGTTGGAAATAACGGTCTGTGGATGTTATTTTGCGATGAGATTTGAATAGGAACACTCTGAGGGATCATCCTCGTGTTTATGTGAAAGAAGTGCAATGTTTGCCTGTGCATGTATGGAATAGCTTTCTTCCTTATTTAACTTATTTTCACAAAACAATTAAGGGAAATGTATTTTTAGCATCAATAATTAAAACCAGGGAACTCAGAGGGAGGGTGGATGCCCTCAGCAATATCTGTTCAGAGCTTTCTCTCTTCACTACCAGCAATATGCTGTTATTCAGACTCTAATCCACTCCCTGTTGTTTTCCTGTTCTTACTATCTGCCTCTTGCTCTTACCAGAACACAGACCATCTCAAACATCAGGCTTTCTACTCTTGAGAAATTGGTCCATAGCCTAGCTGGCCTAACTCAACCAGTTGTAATTTCCAGCACCTAATACATGGTTCAAATGGGGTGCAGACCACATTCCTAACTAGTGGCTTCCGAATTCCACATTGCTGTGGTCTGAACTTTCCATGTACAAATGCATGGGCTAAAACCCAGTCATCAATGAGATGATATTAAGAAAGGAGCCTTTAGGAGGCAATTAGTTCATGTGGGTTGGGCCCTTGTGAATGGGACAAGGCCTTTTATGAAGAGTCTTTGCTTCTTTTTCCTAAAACTAGGTTACAACAAGAGGGCCCATAAAAATACCAAGATCTGATGTATTTGTTAGACACAATGTATGGCATCTTTATCTTCAATTGCCCTCTGTAACTAACTCTTTCTAACTATGAGATATACATTTTTGTTTTTTTACAAATCATTTGGCCTCAGATTTATTACAGAAGCATGAATGGACTATGTTAAGCTGCATGAAATTACAATGGGGGGCAGTTTGTTTATTGAAGACCTGTAGACTTCAATAAATGCAGAGATTTAGGTTCAGCATGTCTGCAAGTGGGTACAGATGTTTGGATGTGTATCTTAGACATTAGAAACGCACACAATGTTATGGACGTCTCAGTCAGGGACTGAAACACTGAGATCAATGGGACAAATGGCTGACT
>NW_022196911.1:31976368-31983894 GCF_008632895.1 Mastomys coucha
GTGTGCTGAGCATTATAAACTACTTATTATATGTCATTTAACATAATATGTTAATATATTATTATAAATTATTATGTATTAACAACTATATCGCATGTAGTGAACTTTCAATAAATTAATTTCTCCAGGCTTCCCATCCCAGTCTTTTATTCTGCTCTCGACTACTCAGGCTTATGCCACACATGTGTCTCCGATCAGCTTCATCTCCCCCTCTCTTTCCTATGTTCTTGTTCCCTGTGTCCCTGGCATATGGACCATTTTTCTTGTCCTTAGACATGGTGCAAGTGTTCACAGCACAGAGTCTTTGAATTGGATGCTACTTTACAACCAGGAATCGTGATCTTATGCTCTTGGGTTTTTTTTTTTTCCCCTAAATTCACTGTACACATTGGTCTATTCTGAGTTACCCTACAAAATGCCCAAAGGAGTCTAATTTCATAAAGAAAAGATGTTTAGTTAGCTCATAGTTTTAGAGGTTATAAGACAGCATTATGTAGGCTCTAAAAAGGGCCCTTTTGGCTATGTCACTGCATGGCAGATGGTATCCATGAGACTGTATGTAGCAGTTTCATCTCAAAATAGGAAACCAAAGCAGCTGAGGTCCTATAGTCTTGTCAAGTATACAGTCTGAATAGCCTGTAGGCCATTCAATAGGCTTCATGGCCTAAAGGCTCAACCTCTATACTACCAAACTGAGGACAAGCCTCTCAAAGCACTAACTTTGGGGTAAAAGCCATATTGATGCCACAGCCATAACATGCATAGAATATTCACTGTGTTCTTAGGGTTCAGAGTAAGTGCCTGGCTTATCATAAAGAGTGAGATACTTGCTTCTCTTCCTCAAGTTTAAGGTTTAAAATACGAGCAAAACAAGATATACAAAAATCTGGAATTAAAAAAAAATCATGAAATGCACTTTAATGTTAAACAACAGATGCCTTTAAAGAGAATAGCAAGAAAGCCGCTCTTTGGTTTAAACCTCATCTTCTCTTTGCAAGTGACATTTATTCTAAGATCTGAATATAAGTAGTCTTTATGCAGGGATTTTTTTTCTTTTATTCTTATTTGGCTTTCTGCAATGACAGTGGGCATCTAGGAAGAACTTTATGAGGATGAACAGATTCCAACATCTGGCTTTAAAGAGTTACACTGCTGTGAGCTGCAGCATTTTGTAATCACCCCTCTTCTAAGTGAACCTCCAGTGACTGATACAACTCCATGTTTACTCCTGAGTTGAGGAAACTTTCCTCCTGTTCTTTGTAGAAGTGTTTGGGGAAGTAAAAATGGTTATTTATAAATATTTATAAAAAAATCAGTTCTTGCACAGCCTCATTCTTAGAGGACTATGAACCAGCTTTAAAAAATCCTTCATGGTATATAGAAAGGATTGTCTAGAAAAATTAACATGTGTTGTATTTAATATTAATTAAAATCTATACAGTAAGCATGAGCTTTTAGTGGTGGGGACCCTCTAGTTTTTATCTGCCATTCCTGTGGATTTCTTATCCTTTGCTGTCTTTTCTAAAAAGAAAGAGAGTTGAAGATCAATTGTACTGATTCTAGAATTTTTATAATTGGGGGGAGTGCCATGAGATAGTGTTTGTTTACTGAGACTCACCAGTGTGGTATACTGTAGGCAGATATTTCTAGTAGCGAGCTACTCTGGCTTCCTTTGGTGGTATCCCACCAAATAAATTCCAGGGCCAGTGTAAAACATAGACTTTTGGTTTTAAAATACTGACAACTTCAAGAGAAAAAAGCAGTAGATTAAGCTAAGTGTGATGGTCCTCTTAGGGTAGGTCACAACCCCAGGACCTTGGTAATTATTTTCTTTATGGGTGGGCCTTTGAGACAATGAGTACCAAGCTCCCAGGTACCTGAATCATAATAAAGACTTGGAGTGGAGACACTGGGATAGCTGAACTGTGGGCACTGGGGCTAAATTCTCTATTTTTTTTTTGTCTCTGAAATCTTTTCCTTGACTTCAAAATTATGATTGGATGTTTAGAGAAAGCTAGAAAAGAACCTTAATAAGTTTAGGTGAGCTAACTCAAGCTAGATAAGATTCTTCTGTAGAAAATTGACTCTCTTTCTTACCAAGGACTTAAAAGTTAAGTCAGTGAGTTAACAAAAAGGAGTTCAGAGGGAGAAACAGTGGGTGTATGGGAAGAGTTGGAAAGGAAAGAGTAGTGAGTGGAGTTGATAAAAAAAAAAAAACCAACAACCCACAGTGTATATATTCATGAAATTTGCAAACAATGTGAAAAGGGTCTTTGGTAGAATCCAGGCCACATCACTGGAGTTCTACACACTGGTAATATGGGTTATCATCCAAACCAGTAATTTTCATCACACACACAGTTTTCAGAAGATTATGCAGGAAAGGGGACTGATCTTAGGGAAAGATTTGAGGTATTAAACTTTTATTTATGACATTTTCATTCTCTACATACATTGGGAAAAAAATCATTTCACTACAACCTAGAGTTAGATCAGTCCACTTTGCCTACAGTGGCACCAAATGTTTTGATTAGCCTCACTGAAAGTCGGGTGAGACCAAGTCCTTATTTTATTTCACAAACTCATTTACACATCTATAGATATCTTTTAAGCTTCCAGTCTGAGGAAATGCAACTTGATTGTTACAATACAGAATTATGGTGGAGTGATTTTTTTTGTTCACGTCCAAACATGAACTGGCGGCTGGCCCAGAATATGTGTAAAGTGGCACAATAAGGCTTTCAGATTCCAACTGTACCACAGTGATGGGCATCTGTTGTTTGTATATAGTGTTGGGAAGACTTTAATCAAGGTGTCCTGCTTTCTTTTGACCAAGAAGTGGACATATGATCATCACTAAGAAATTAACTTAGTGCTTAAGCAGTAGGTCTTGAGTTGAAATAGGAAAAGGCAAAATTAAGTGGAATCATGCAAGGAAAAGTTATTGGTGTACATTTATCCTATTGTGTCTGGAAGAGACTATACATAAATTCTTATGACCCAGTTCTCTGGAGCTGTCTTGCTTCCAGGCTGCTCTAATGCTTTATGAAAAAAAATCTATTCATTTGTTTTTATACTAATACTTTTTTTAAAAAAATATTTATTCAGAGTTAATTTCTTTTGCTTACCACTAGCGAACTAACAGTTCCAACACGAAGTAGCTATGGGCCTCCCATCATTTAAAATAGCAAACAAAATCCCATATAAGATGAAGAAAGAATATTTATAGTCTTTTGTGCTTATCATGTAGGCTTCTTTGCCTTGTTTCTATAATTTATTTATTTAACACTTTTTTATTAATAATAGGTGCCAGCTTAGAAACAAGTTTACCACTGAGAATT
Organism: Mastomys coucha; assembly: GCF_008632895.1. Classification (NCBI taxonomy): domain Eukaryota; kingdom Metazoa; phylum Chordata; class Mammalia; order Rodentia; family Muridae; genus Mastomys; species Mastomys coucha. The sequence goes on from NW_022196911.1 coordinate 31,979,710, forward strand.
TTAGTGTAAAAGTAGCACATCTGTGCTGACAAGATAGCTCACTAGATTGACCTAGATAATGAATTGTGTAATTCAGGTGCTACAACAGCCGCTGAACTATGAAAACCATATTAAATGGGTGAATATTGAATCCTCAAATGATATTATTCCATGCTTTTTCTGGACCCACTGCTTAGAACATTGTTACTTTGTCCTTTGTGGGGAAATGTGTCTAGAGGTTTTGAAGGCCACTGTATTAATGAAGTCTTCCTGTAATTACTCATACTGTCAACAGCCTGAAGCTTGAAAATTCAAAATCCTAAACACTCCACACTGTGAAAGGTTTTGAATGCTACCAAGATGATACTTGCATGGGAAATGTCACACTTGAACTCAAATGATGAGTAATCACAAAAATTGTAAGTACACTAAAAATATTATTTAAGAACTTCGGGTTAAGTATGGAGGCATGCAGGGACCATAGATGGACTTCATGGCTAGTCTTGTGTATAAATGCCAAGATACCTAATGATAGCTTATATATTAATATTCATAGGTATACACATATTCCTAAAATCAGAAAATATCTAAAACACTAAAAATTTATGATGAAAGATATCCAGATAATAATATTTTGAAATTGGCTATAGATTTATTTTTCTCTTAGAATATACAAAAAGCAATACTGTTCACCTGTGTAACTAACCCTTCCATGTGTGTGATGTGACATATTTGGAGTTAAGGAAGGCCCATAATTAGTTTCACATTTTCTCTCCTTCCTGAGTCATTCCATGATAGCTATAGTAACTCCTCTCAGGTTCATATTTAAGAAGAGTAGAGACTGCCGTCTCCTCCTGGTCTCCTTGAAAGTTGCTAGACTGTTTGCTCATCGTAAGTCACATATAACTCGAGTATCAATCTCTATGCCCAGAGAAATGTATATGGCTGACTAAGGTCTAGGTTATAGGACTCAATGCTTAAACAAGGACTGTATTCACATTTTAAAATACCTTAGTCAACATCTTGAAGAAGAAAGTACATAATAGGCAGGTAAAAACTTAAAGGTTCAATAAATATGCCTTTAGGACCTGCATCATAGCTCAGGGTTTGAAGGTATTACTGCCAAGCTTGATAATCCGTGTTCCTTTCCCAGGACCCAGATGGTAGAATTGGGAATTAACTCCTGCAGGTTGTACATTCATGTTTGAAGTACTCAACTTTGTATCATCAAGAGTTTAATCATTATTGGCTCACGCTTACTTTATCTTGTTGTCGTAAAGGTATGAATAAGCATGTGTGAAAAGAGAGAAGCCAGCCTCGGAAGGTACCCAGGGTCACAGTGGATGTAACTTTTGTTGTACAGCTAGTAAATGTTTGGGAACACAGACATCATATAATATAAGAAGTAGTCTAGAATATCAATCCTGAGAGTTGGAAGCTGGAATGAAAGAGAGAGAGAGAGATTGGATGAGGCCACAGGTGAGGAACTTGTGTGTGATTGAAAGGCAGTAAAGATGGAAAGGAAACACACAAGGAAGCCCAAAAAGAAAAGCAATGACAGTGTAGAAGAAAAGAGTGAAAAAAGAAGAAACAGACCATAGGGGAGCCACGAGCAGAACACAGGGGCCATAGCTGCTTGGTGTTAGGGAAAGGTCTGTTGAGTTCAGCCGTGGAAACATATGTGGGTATTCAATTACGGCCTGTCAATGAGGGAATATGTTAGTATTCAATGAAGCACAACATGGGTGGAACATGCATTTGCTGCTAAATAGTTCTGCCTCTTCAAGGAGGCAGAAAAGAAAGAGAAGAGTGAGGTTATAGAAGTTAGTTAAAGTTTCCCGGAGCAAGAGAAAGGAACAAAGTGCAGAGTGGGATGTTACCTGTGCTGGTTTGTCTATGCTCAGCCCAGGAAGTGGCACTATTAGAAGGTGTGGCCCTGTTGGATTAGGTGTGTCACTGTGGGTCTGGGCTATAAAACCCTCATCCTAGCTTCTAGGAAGCCAATATTCTACGCAACCTTCAGATGAAGATGTAGAACTCTCAGCTCTGCCTGCACCATGCATGCCTGGATACTGCCATGTTCCCACCTTGATGACAATGGACTGAACCTCTGAACCTGTAAGCCAGCCCCAATTCAATGTGGTCTTTTGTAAAACTTGCATTGGTCACGGTATCTGTTCATGGCAGTAAAGCCCCAACTTTACTAAGACATTACCTCTAGATATCACCTAGGCTTTAGATTTTTATCGTAAATATAGCACGGATTTAAAAATAAAAAGGCTTAGGTGAGCTGAAGTACTGTATGCTTATAATCCCAGCACTTGGGCTGAGGTTGGAGTTGTTCTTCCAGTTGGAGTTTCAGCCTGGGCTACGTGTTGATTTCCAGGATAGACTGGGCTGCTGTGAAAGACACTCTTTCAAAAAACAAAAACAAACAAACAAAATACCTAAGAAATGAACAAACAGACAAGAACAAGAAGCCCCAAAACAAAAGGACTCATGTCATTTTTATATTCTTGAGAAGGCTTTGGGTCATTTGAGAGTGGCACTGATTGGCAAGTAACTGCCATACTCAAAGACAGATCCATGGTACCTATACCACAGCCTCAGCCCGCCTTATATACTGAAGTCCTGCTCCCAATTCAAGACAAAAATAAAGCTCTACCATCAGACTCCTAGGATGAGAAAGAGATGCCAGAGACATGCGTACAGTAGATTCCACTCTATGCTACTGCTGCAGGCTTGGGGCTGACTTAATTAGGCAGCAGGGACATGGCACAGTCAAGATCCAAATGTGATTACTGCATCCCCTGTTCTCACCCTAGTAGGTCCCTTCAGATTTCTGAAGAAGATGAACTGACCAGGATTGTGTGTGTGTGTGTGTGTGTGTGTGTGTGTGTGTGTGTGTGTGCGTGAGTGCTATGGTAGATAAAGATTTGGAAGCTGTGTTCAAAACAGAGAGAATGTCCAGAGATTTGTCTGGGGCTACAGGCACTTAGTGTTACAGGTGGGCACACAAGCTGGGTCTCCTGAGTCCCATGTGTCACAGTGATTCTTTCCATGTCACCATCCACTGTCTTCTACACACCCAATGAGATCTTAAGGATCACATACTATTGTTGTCAAATGGACCTTTGATGGCAGAAATCACAATTTGGAAGCTACAGGTAGGTTAATTGAAATAATAATGAATTAAAATGAGCTAGAAGTTGCATTTTTCCTTGATATTGAGAATTATCAATCATCATGTATCCAGCTTTATACTTTAGAGCCTTGACTTGACCCTAACATATCTAGCAACTGTACACTCCAGTGAGGATGTTGGGGCACAATTAAAACTGGTATGAAAAGTCATTCTATTTTAGAATCTGGTGACTAGAAGTCAATGTATCTTAGTTTGCTTATTTTTGTTTTCTTCTGAGTTTTGAGTAGGACTACCAATATTAAATCTGAACTTCTGAAAAAAAAAGATGCTTTTTCATCCATAAACAATATCAATGCCTTTGTCTTTACAGAAACAGGTTACTTTGTTATTACAAACCTAACAATACATATGAAAAACTTGTGATGCCAGCCTGCAGATATTAGCTCTGAACCCAACGACTTACTTTGTCTTTAGAGTTTTGTGCAGACCTCCAACAAAGGGACAACTGAGGGGGTTTCGTTTATGCTGACTGGCTCCTGAGAATTAGGGAATAGTCCAGCTGCAGACTGCACTCTTCTGTTGTAATGAGTCTTGGAGAATATGTGTGTGAGATGTGCATGCCCATAAGGAGCCAGTACTATCATACCTACACAGCCTGTGTAGGCAGAGTATGCTATACACGAGGAATAGCTGACCCTTATAAGGTCTTAGGGGTCACCTCTGTCTCTGTTCCTAATGCATCTGTTCAATGTCATCCCACTTCACATAATTTGGTTTTTCTCTCTGTGGGTGCAGTTGCTCTAAACACCCTTCATGTTGCAAAAGAATTGACATCCTTGTGTGTGTGTGTGTGTGTGTGTGTGTGTGTTTGTGTATGTGTGTGAGTAACAACTGCAACTAACATCTACTGGATAGTCATGAGTCTTAAGGCCTTACTGAACCCCCTCCTAACAACCTTTCAAAGATAGATCAGCATTCAAGATCTATTGTGGGCATCTCATAAAAGTTAAATGTATTTCCTGGGATCCTTAGCTAAATGAGGGGCAAAGGCAGAAAAAAAA
>NW_022196911.1:31983904-31990616 GCF_008632895.1 Mastomys coucha
AAAAAAAGAATTATTACCTCTACTTTAGCCTTTAGGCCATGTTACAAGAAGAGACACTACATCACACAACTTCATAAATGTGAAGAACCTAATTAGAAAATTAATTTCCAATTATGCATACGGAACAAAATCTGCTAAATGAGAAAGGGATCGCAGCAGAGAAAGTCAAAGTGGTGTAGAAATTCTTCCAGTTAAGAAACCTGCTTCCTCCAGAAGGCAGTCAATCGTAAGACAGAGAGACACTATTCTATGAAAAAAAGACCTTTCAAATTCATGTTTTGTTTTTCTGGCCTTGGGAACTTACATTTCCACTTGGAGGAGGTCAGGGCATCCTAAAACTGATTGAAAGATGTACCATCTCTTGAGAAAAACAAAATAAGAAGGCTAAACTAAACTCGCTAACAGTTTCAACTATTTGGTAATTCTAGATCTCAATGCACGCATCCTGTATTGGTATGCCTCAAAGTCTATTTGCAAAACTATAAGATATACACACATAAGAATGCACATTGTATCTTTAAAAATACTGGACAGTACTCCCTTGCTTGTGATGGCTCTGATAGGAATCTCCTGCTTATAGCAGGGCAAGGGTTTCATATACAAGAGGGTCAGATATATTACAATTGCTTAGATACTTAATACATTGTTAGCATCTTGAAGGTACATGAAGACAGGCTGAATAACTGACTGCCCTCCCTAAAAATATTCCATATCACTCCAAGGCAACAGGCACATTGTACCACCTCTTTAAATGGGTTTCACATGCAATTAAAATAAAAACACCATAATGGTCCATGGCATAAGAACAAAACACATTCTCAGAAGGTTTTCTTCTGTGTGTGCTTTTTATTTTTTTCCTGAGCACTGAAAATTATCTCTTTGTCAGCCCTGTGGCATGGTCACAATGCAGGGGCCTCAGACTGGGGAAACGTGTTCATTAGGAGAATTGCATTACCAGGCAAGGTGCCAGGTTGTGTTGCCTTGTTTGGAAGAGAAAAGAGAGTTGATTTCTCCAGCCACCACCTGCCTATCAAATCCCTGAGCATTTTTTTTTTTAGCCTTTCAGGTCAGCTTGGGGGATGTTAACTTGCATCAACAAAAGAAAGGGCACGGAGTCTGACTCTAAACCCATTAATTTCATATTTAGACTCACAAATTAAGGGCAGATTGCAAGAGATAGTCACAGAAATATTAAGCAGGAACTGCTCAGAGGAACGGGAGTCTCAAATTAAGATTTGAGGAAGGACTCATCAAGTTGCATGATCTTTGTAGTGGGAAAGCTGTTCAGCAATTCGATCCTAAATGTCATCATTTTCCTATCAAGGAAACCATGGGGATCTATCTGAAAGGAGGAGTTATGTACCCCATCAGGATGCTGCTATGGTAGGACAAGGGTGTCCGAACTGGTGCTGATGTAGCCAGAGCATCTCCCATTGCCCAAGATCCTCCAAAAAAAAAAAAAAAAAAAAAAAACAAAAACAAAAACAAAAAAAAAATATTACCTTACAGTTCTAGAAATCAAAGGATAGGCTTTCTGGCTGGCTGGAGAATAGAGCCTACAGACTGCTTCCCCGTCCCTCAAACCAATTCCAACTAGTAATTAGCTGATTCCCAACATCAAAAGGTGAGGCATCCCAGTGGAGTCAAAGCACATCAAAGCCTGCAGTGAGGGGCCCCTCTGCGCCCCTTCTACCCTCCGCCCTCTTTCCCAGACATCCACCCATCCCATCCGGCTGCCTCGAGAGAAGAGTCACATTGCTTCTCACTAGAGACCAACATCAAACAGACTTCTAGATAACTTGGTAGAGTTTCTAGGCTCTGTTAGGAGCAAATGAGGAAGCTACAGGTACAGGGCCATATGGCTCAGGTTTTCCACCATGGCCTGGGTCACTAATAATCAATTCTTTTACTCCACTTGCTGAAACAGATTCCAAAACAGGGTGACCATGACAATATACTATGTGATAACAAATGTTACTTCTCTTGCACATTAACACATATTAAGATTTGTAAGTTTTTCAGTTGATTTTGTATGTGTGTATCCTTTTTTAAAATTTATATAACATAAAAGGAAACAGCACAGAGCAATGACTTTAAAAACTCACAAATGTATCAAGTATTTGTTGGAGCTAGGGGGCTGGGCTACAAACTTGACAGCAAAGCAGGCTAGTATCTGCCCAGAATGGGCCTTGTTCATGGTACACTTCCTAAGGGATTTTAGTGTGATATTCTAAAGTGCAATGGCTCCATTTGCCATCCCCAACTTTCATTCTTACCACCTTAGCTTACCATTCTTAGCTTGCCTTCCATGGCTTTCCATAAAGGCCTATGCACATTGAGATGCACCTTGGCAGATCCTGAGAGCCGCCTTTCAGATGGAGAAAATCTGCTGCCAAAGCCTTTATAGATTTTGTGCCGCAGGCACCCTTTGAAACAGAGAACTTCAGGGTGACTTGCAGTCAAAATGTATCAAATAGGGGGATACGGAAGCTAAACGAGAGTGCAAGGTCAGGACAGGGCTTGGGTTTCTAAATTAGGAGGGATTCTGCCAGTATCTTGAGCTCAAAACATCTAAAACTGAACCTACCAGTACCCCCTTCAGGTGAGGATCAGACTGTGGGCGCATGCAGGGCCCTCTGGGCATCTCTCACTTCCCAGTTCTCTATGTCCAATCATGTGAACTCCATCACAAATGCTGAATGAATGTAGCATATAAGTGTTGGAACATTCTCTCCCTCTCATGGTTTTCTTTCCATCTGTGCAGTCATCTTTCTTGACAGTCAATAACTATGTTTTGGAATCACTGACATCATTCTCGACCCATCCAACCTATGAACTTTGGAGTATCTGCTGGATCCCAATATTTATACCACTTCAGTCTTCAATATTATTCTGATATTTACTGCCACGCTTCGGGGCTGTGTTTTTTTCTTCCAAGTCACACAATAGAGTAATTTGTAATATCTCAAAGTTACATATGATATCATTACACCCTCTACCCTTTGGATCCATGAGATGTCTCCATAGTTTATGAGGTGTAAGTAAACCAGGGAGGCTCACACTCAAGAAACCTATGCAGGTATTAAAGGATGTCTCAGTTGCTGAATTCTCTTCTTTGACATGCAAAAAAACCTTTATCATTGCCTAGACTTTGATCCAAACTTTCAAAAAAGATGGAAGACAAAGTTGGCTTGAGGTGAATTGTAGCAGTATTCTTTTTATGAGCCATCTGGCTTGCCATAGTCTTTCCATTTCCAGTTGTATGCCTGACACTCAAGTAGCATGTGCTCCACTTTTAAATGTTGCATTTGTGTTTTTTTTCTCTTTTCAAGATGTAGGGCCATGTAGGCAGTGTCTTTTGACTTCTTACTCTCTATCCTGCACAATTCACTCATTTATATTATGTGGCTTGCTCCACCATACACTCGAGTTCATGTCTCCTACTCTGGAGCATGTGTGTAACTAAAGCAAAGCATGCTAACCCCTAAGGAGAAGTTAGGCTCAAAAGTTTGAGCATCAGTTGTTTCACTGTTTAAACTTCAACTCGATTTCTTAGTAACCACCTCTTGTGTGTTTACATTTCTCCTTTCTTTGAGCATTGTATTAGGAATAACCGTACCGCCACAGCATTTAATAACATGGTCCAGAACTATAACCAGCTTTTTGATAATGACCCAATGCACTGATACCATCAGAAAATAACACCCAAGGATAATAACACACACATTTGGCTGGAAAGAATAGCTACGAGGTGAAAGCCATTACTTGGTATGACTTCAGGAAAGGACATTTTCCTGTAATATATGTATTTCTACCTTCTGTTTTTCCTTTTACATATAGCCTCTTCTAGAATAACCTTTGTGAAAAGATAAAGATATCCATGTTTAACTTTTTGACCTTTCTTCCTCCAAACTAACGTGGATAGCATACTGTGAAACTCTTATTTACCAGAGAGCTACTGAAGGGCTGCACAAAGCATTCTTTAATGGCTCTGTTGTTCATAGTGTTTACAGAAAAAGGAAGGAAAGAAAGAGAGAAAGAAAGAAAGGAAGGAAGGAAGGAAGAAAGGAAGGAAGGAAGAAATAAAGGAGGAACGGCTGCTCTCTATTCTTACACAAGTTCACTGTGGAAAGCATCGAAGAAGCTTCAGAGACTGAGGTGGGGAGGGATCAAGCTGACTTCTAAGACTAATTTCAATGTTGCTTGCTAAGACTCCCTGGCTACTCAGCCTCGCTCCCTTTTATTCCTGGGTACCATTCACCCTGTCACCATGTCTGCTCATCACTCTTCCTTATTGGAAGCATCTCTTTTGGTCCCAAGAGGTAATTTATACAGATTCCTCTTTACTTCAGCCATAAGGCAGTTGTGCTAAGAGACAAGGAAATGAAAATTTGACTGCATGCAATAAGAAGGTAGAAAAAAAGCCTGCACCACCGTACCCATCATTCACTGAAAGCACCTTGGCTGCTACAGATCCACCCACTGACCCCTCATACAGCCCTTTGGAATTGCTAGAGTTTAAAGGTCCACTTTTTACCGAAATAAATCACATAGCACTTGCTCCATTCAGAACACAACCAGGGAAAGGGAAAAGGCAAATGACTCCATGAGAGGAACATTAAGCTGAGACCTCAGGTTGCAAAGTGCATTTATGCTGTTCCAGGAATTTCATGTGGAACATCCTTTACCAAGCTGGTTTAATTTGTTTAGTTAATAAACTTTATATGATCCATTTTTATGTAGCATGTGTACTGGAAGCTTTTTAATATAATTTCCGAGTCCACGGTGGCACGCTTTTCCTAAACATTTATGGCGCCCTACAACTCAACTTGTACAGAAAACCCATTATGAAATTAAATGGATCCAGGTGGATAGTGTATTATGTGCTGTAAAGACTATAGGAAAATATGGCCACACTTTCTGATACAGTAGTAGAATGTGAGGGAGAAAAAGATCAACCAAGCCATGAGATACTGAATTAATATACTCTACAATATTAAAAGTCATGAATCTTTTACTTCTTTTCAGATTTCAGTGACTCATCTGTTACTATGATACTTTTCACCTCCATTATTTCATTTAGTGCATATTTGTATTAGGGAATCTTCCAATGATGACTGAGAACTTGTATTGATTCCCCACCCCCCGCTATTGGTATTCCCTTTATATTTCTACCAGTCTGGGTTTGAAGTCTACTGTGAAATGCTTGCTTCTAAAAGGTGAAGTATAGCATCCAAACTTGACCTCAAGTTTTCTTTACAAGAACACAAAAACCAACCAGAAAGGAAAACCAGTCAAGTTAATAGGTGGCCCCCCGAGAACAAAACTCTATTCTGAATTGGAGCTAAGTCTCACTTGAAAAGACTTTCCCTTTGGTTTTCAGGATAAACAAAGGAGTAGGTGTTTAAGAAGACAGACCAACTTTTTAATCTGTTAGAGTACTGTTTCATTCTGATAGAGATAAATCTCTAATACAAATCAAGTCATGAATGAGCCACAGGAATGGTCAGGCCTAGAAGAAGAAAGCACACAAACCTCTTCTTTCAAGTTATATTGGTAGGAAATGCCCAGCACAGGAAACTGTATAAAGACAGAAAATAGATGTCATTGCCTACAGCTAAGTATAAGAATGGGAAATAGCTAAAAAGAAAATGGCATGGAAAATCATATGTAAAAGTTGTTATATCCACTAATTATACCCTTTAGTGGCCTAATTTATGATATATATAAAACAGGCTTCAATAAAGCTCCAAAGGGGGGAAAACCCGTAAGACATGATTAATATATAGATAATTCAAAAATAATTCCAGGGCAGTCTGTCTGCATGAGAAGCTTTCTGCCTTGATGTCAGGAGGTCATATACTGCTCTACAGTGAGACATGGGACATCTTCTGTAGAACTTGATTGCTTATGTCTAGCCACTGGGGACATGTAAGAAGGTATGGTTTCCATGGGGGGACAGATTCTGACATCTTCCACTGTAGAAGAGGTCACTGTCCTTATGATTGGGCCTCCTCCTCACACAATGGATCCATACCGCATACTGGGCAGTGGACTTGACAGCCACAAACTTAATGTGCAAACTCACACGATACCAAGGAGATTATCCCTGTATCTCTTCTTTGAATTCACCGAGTCTTGTCACACATTGTGCCTCCTCCATTGAACAATGCTGAATGCCCAATCTTCTTACAGTTCCATTATGTGCCTTTTGTATTAAACCTTTTGATATTTAAGCTCTGCTCTGATATTTGGATCATACTTCACAAGCATGATAATCACCATTTTTTTTAAATCCTCTAACGGCAATGAAGTTGGATTAGGCAAAAACATACAATAGACTCAATTTAATAGGTGAATATATAAACATATGCATGGCAACATTTGTATGCAAGAATCAGGAAAAGTAGGATCCAAAAAGTATCTATTTTTATGTCTTTAGGCTGGCTACTTAAATATCTCAGATAGCTATGTGCAGGTGTCTCCTTAGAGAAGAGGTCATTTTGTACACCACATCTATGCTGACATTCTTCTGTGTTATGAGTTTATATCTGTCATTTCTCATTCAGTGGCCCTGCTTCCTCAGTACCTGACCAGTATCTGAGATTCTGGAACTATTTGAGTACAACCAAAGATGAAAAGACGAAGAAGAAGAAAAAGAAGAAGAAGAAGAAGAAGAAGAAGGAGAAGGAGAAGGAGAAGGAGAAGGAGA